>NC_141600.1:36072926-36234426 GCF_047967505.1 Dipteris shenzhenensis | reverse complement strand
TGTGTTGTTATTGTTGGGGGTTTTGTTTACAATAGCATTCTAAGAGAGGATTGTGTGTGTGTGTGTGTGTGTGTGTGTGTGTGTGTGTGTGTGTGTGTGTGTGTGTGTGTGTGTGTGTGTGTGTGTGTGTGTGTACACACACACACACACACATATATATATGCATACATACATACATACATACACTCACATATACATACATGCATGCATACGTGTGTGTGTGTGTGTGTGTGTGTGTTCAACCTATATTTCAACTACTACTCTAATCGATTCTATAAACTAATGATTGCAATAATTTAGAATCCATCTCTATATGCCCTCAAATAATTTCCTGCAAAGTTTTTTCTTAAATATTAATCCACCCTTCCTATCTCCAATAGTCACCTTTTCATTTTCTATAGTTCTTTTCTGATTTTCACAACTTATCCCAATACTAACAAATCTAGATGTGTATCTCAAAACCATAGTAGACTTATCACTGTGAAATCCAAAAGACTAGTGGAACAAGCATCCATATATTGGCATTTGGACTATAAGCTGTCTCAGAATTATAAGTTTATTCTCCCATATTCAAAACTTCCAAGCAACCAGTTCTTGGGTTAGACAATTGGGTCAAAGGATAAACATGTCTTCTAAACAATCTGTCCAAAAACAAGTGCAGTTACTTCAAAAATGATATGGATCTGGGAAACCCCTACACAATATTATCTGATAGCTAATATCTCAGTGTTGAACCCAACAATCTATTAAAGAAGGAAACCACTAAATATCTAGTGGAATTCTGAAGTGGTTCTCCAATCCTCCGGTATAAACTAGTGTGCCAGTGTTTTAATCTGAATCATTCATCTGCAAATCTAGTTGAGAAGCGTATTAGCTCACCTGCATCCATCCACATAAAAGGTAAGTTAGAACTAGGACCTTTTAGATGTGGGACTACAGGCATCCATGCCAACACGCAGTTGTTATCCTTGTCCCTAAAACTAATTTACAACAAATAATATTTTGACACTTAAACATTCCAATTGTATTTCATCATAAATATCTGTCGAGTTTCAGAGTGTAAAAACCTAAAAAATTCCCAGTAAGGTGAGTTATTATGATATCATTGTACTTCCCTTGAATTCTTGTAGGAGTCATAACAGGGTTTTTGTAGCTCTGTTCAACGTATCACCCACATAACAGTAGCATCTTGAAAAATAAATATTAATGTTGCCTCTTTCTTTGTGGGAATTCCTCTCAAGCCAACCCAACAATGGATTTTGTAAATCCTAGAGTATGCCATTTCGTCTATTTCTCGTTATCCTTGTTTTCACAATATTACTGTAAATCTCATTTTGGGTTATAATTGGAGCCTTAAAGGACTGCGGGGATCAACTGTGTCTACTGAAAAATAAAGTCTTTTGGAATCTAAGTGCATTATGGCACCTACTAATGCGAGGTAAGAGAGCTATGGTTTTCAAGTAACTATTCAAGAAGTGAAGTGTATTCTAGCTAGCTGAGGCAAGAAGATCGTGGTCTTGAAGTAGATGCATATGAACACGACTCTATATTGGTGTATTAGAGGCAGGGACTTGAAGTGCCTCCCCATCTATGCAAAACTATATCACTAGGTATGAAATACTTCTCTCTTCCAAACTACTGGCAATTGCTAGACGTATGCCACGGGGACTATAGTAATGGATGGCCGTAAGTCTAGTGAAGTTGAGAGAAATGCAAGGAAATGAGAGCCACGACTTTGCATGGTCCATTTGACATATATCTCCTAGGCTATTCACTGTGACCCGAGAGCTCCTTCGACAAAGAAAGGTTGTGCCTCGCATAAAAGCTACTAGAGTGGTGAAACATGTTTACAGACTCATCAGGCTGGATGGCGGGCAAATAAACATGGCTTAGCCTCTCATGCACGTATATTTTTTGCCTTTTCGTCGTTTCATCTATCTTTCGCTTGACATGTAAACTATCGCAGGTATAATCAACATTCTCTTTTTCTTTTCTCTAGGGGTCGTGGCTCATAACTCCTATCCACATGGATAGTTCCCTTGCTCACTTACCCCTTCAGATCATTCCCAAGGATCAATGCATGTAGAAAATCACAAAGTAAGAGATAATTCACGAGCGCGTTCTAAATTGCCAGTCTATTTGTGGAGGTGCATCCATCCGATAGTCAAAGTCTTCTAAATGACTAGTTGGACTATAAGTGGTGGGTAGTTTTCTTAAATCATTTACAAAAACCAATCCATCACGATCGCTCTAGATCATTTTGGGGTGAGTATTTCACCCTCAACCATAACAGAAGCGATTCATGGCAGAAGTTATGGGCTTCATTCCTTATCGAATCAAGCATTCTTGTATATAACCCATGTAGTACGTGAGCGACAATCTAGCATCATTGGCAAGCTCAACATCAACGACGACTATTCTATTCCGCTCTGTACAGTGTCGAAAACCATCATTTCCTGTCTATATTCCTGTCTATATAAGAGAAGGAAACTTCTAGTCTCATTAACGTTTTAAACTAGCAGCATAGACAAACAAGCCCATTGATCATCGCCCTTCACTATTCTAAGCTTCTAAGCATTCCTCTATTGGAAGCGTGATCTTCTATATAGGCTCTTGGCTTTCTCCCTCAATTGTAATCACAAAGTAGTTCACTTGTGGGAGGTCCATAGCTGGCCTGCTATACCGCGTACTCTTTGAGCGAGCTTGATTTTCCTTGTAGTGTACTGGTCCAAGGGCCTTTGCTCAATAAGCGTGCTCACAATATCTTGGGAATAATGTCTCAGTATTCTGTTTCTCTGCCTGAAGGGACTCTCTTGGATGCTCTAACTATGGGTTTCGAGGAGGTTTAATTCCTCTCCCATGTACATGTCAGTACCTGTCTACAGTTCCACTAAGCCGTTGTTCAGCCACCGACCTCTCTGGTCCAGTGATTTGGGTGATCTCGCCTTAGTGGTGATTTTGCATCCCTCATTAATTCTGTGCCGTTGCTTAGTACTGCACTTGGACTCATGTGTGGTGCTCTCGGTTAATGGACTCCTCTCTCATAGTTTTTCGATCTAACCCATGTATATCTCCCTACCTCAATGGGTATCCACTAGGCAACTTTAGGTGTGTTCTATTTCTCTTTAAATATATCTACAATATCACATGCCCCTAATTCACGAGTTTTTATATTATTGGTTATCTCTAATTCTCTTTTTGGATATATCAAATCCTAGTTCTACTAATCCGTAAAACTTATTGGGATTTTTTGGTTTATACCCCATAATTGGGGTTACTCCTCTATGTCTCCCATATCAACTGCATTCTATACATCTCTCCCATTCCTTCCAAACCAGGGTATCTTTAATTCTCGACTCTAACGTTCCTTGGCACAATCGATTAATCTAGACTATTGTACGTCTGCCATTAAATAATCTATTAACCCTTGTAATAAAAAACTCCATAAAATATCATGTCGTTAAAGGCAAGGTCCTATAATATTCCTTAGCCTCTTTATTGGTATCCTTGTCAAAGGATGGAAAGTGTGTGTGTGTGTGTGTGTGACCCACCTACCTCATTCCCGCAGGTCCAACTCACAATCCAAGTGATGGCAGTAGACCGCCCATCACTATGGATTGGGTTGGACTACTGCTCAATACAAACACACTTTAAAATATCATATGACTTGTGGTTATATGGTAAGTGCTTACCTAGCCACTTTCTTATTTTTTGAAGGTCCAAGTCATAGCTGGGGAACTCTTGGTGTAGAAATTTTTTTATTATTTTTCTACTTTTTCTGCCTTTGAACCCGTTTTTTTCAAAGTTATTGATCAATTTTTTGATTTCGATGAAGGCATTGAAGTCTTCTTTTTCAATGTAAAGTATGGGCATTACTTGGAAAAGGATTATTTTTTTTGAAAATGATACAGGTCTGTTACTACATGACCGGATATATTTACATATACTGGGTAGTCCAAGGAGTCTGTTTTATCAAATCTATTCATTACTGCAATTCCATTATCCTTGTTGATAATGGTAATGGACATATTCAAGAAATTGGATCTCACACTAGTGCTCTGGCCATCATCTCCAATTTGGTTATCCACTGTTATATCTTTTATTTCTAAAAATTGGAGGGGGTAGATCCATAGTGGGTCAATCTAATTATTTCCTTGGGTTTTAAAGGACTCTTTTGGGGAATCCACATTGATTAACAATATATCATCCATATATCTAAAGGGGTATTCAAATTTTTTCAATCTACCCCAGTCCTTGTTTTTCCATAGTTTTCTAATAAAATTCAGTTCAAACTAGTGGAGGTATAAGTTGCACCACAAAGGTGAGCAAGAGAACCCCATAGGTACACCTGAAGTTTGTCTAAATACTTGGTATCCCAATCTCAAATGCATATTTTCAAGGAGCCACATATTGAGCATAATGCATTCTTGTTCTGACCATGATCTCAGGGTCTTACTTCTTCGATTGCTCCATGAGGCTTTTTTCCTATTCCAATTTAAATTCATGTATCGTTTCTTTTTTTGTCTATAGGCCATGTTTATGATTCCTGATATAATCTTTTTCAATCCATACTCTCCTTCCAAGGGAATGTTTTCATAACATTTCCCAAGGTCTGCTATGAAAACTGAATAAATTTTGGTCGGTAGATTTAACTTCACTTCATAGATGGAACTGACTAGCTAGAATGCACTTATTGTCATGTTGGCTTCCAATTTTATTTCTTCTTGTAATCCCTGGATATCTCCATGATGGGGTCTAAGCAAGATTGTAAAGAGAAAGTGATTAGTGAAGCCAAATCTGAAAAAACACAAGAGTGTGCATTGGTGATCCATCTGAAAGTATTATTGTGGGCCTTGAATGTGGCCATGAGATAAGGTAATGAAATAGAGTCCAAAGTAATTTTTAAGTTGAATTTCAACATCTCAAGTAATGGATTATCAAAAAGTGCATGAATGAAAATGTTCAGATTTTTCTCTTTTGGTATCATGGTTTTTTCATTATGAGCTAACATCTTAATATTTCTTAGGTGAGCATTGCATAGCTACCATCAATCAATCTTTGTCATCATAAAGCAAATGTCGAATAGGTAGGTTTTTGCTCTTTTGATCAGTATATGACATGGTCTTACCACCTCTCAAGATTTTTGATGGTCATACCTGGGACTCCGGACTACTATCCAAGTGTACTGAGCTCTTTGAAGGTGGTTGCCATTCGATCATCTTATTGGGATAATGGTCTCTCGGTGCGTAATCGGATGTGCATCCCTGACCTCGTGTGTAACCGATGCACCCTGTTGCTCTCCCTCTCACTCTAGATCCAAATGCTCTAGAGGGTAACATTTCAGGGGATCATAGCATGAGTTCCCCGTATGACATTACCCCGAGTAATGGTTGGGGGAGTAATGGAGCAAGGGGGTTCTTTTCCAAATTAGACTTGACTGCTGATAGAACCAATTCCCTCATGTAATGGAAAGTGAGGGAAGCCTTGCAAAATATGACCATGTCACTAGCCTTCAAACATCCAATATTTCAAATCTATTAGTCTCTTTATCATCAATGCTGATTTTATGTAAGTTTTACTAAAGGATCAGTAAACAATAAGTGAAAGATACTAAGATTAGCTCATACTAGAACTTGCCTTCATAAATGCCTTCATAAACAAAAGGAAGGAATTGAAAGCAGCCTTCAATGGTCTGTTGGAAAGAATGCTGGTAGATTATGTAACATGTACCAAATGCCATGATCAAACCAGAGTGGTTGTGCTGTGCAATCAATCTTTTCTTCTAAGCACTTGCATTTTATATATGGCCTACCCACATTAAAGATATCATTTAAATATTTGGGGGTCTTCCTTTCTATTTTTGATATCCGGCTCTTCATCTCCCAAACACTCCTACTGGAGAAGAGCATCTGCCTATAGCAAAGGCTGACATTGGGCAGAAGTTGGATAGGGGATGGTTGTGTATGATGCTGATATTAAAGTTCAGTGCTTGCTTTTTTGCTTCTATTTTCAATGTTTTTGATGAGTCAACTAAGTCTGCTAAAAACAACCACATATCTCGTGCAAACACTTCCAACAAATTCATATCATGGAGTTCCCAAACCTTGTTATCATATGCTAATAACTCAGCTTCCAAGACTCGTGGTGGGAAGAAAGGATTGGTATATGTGTGTGTAGAACTCATCTTTGGAGTAACTGCTATTGACATGAGCTGATCTAAGAAGATTATTTCTTGGACATCTTCTGATAGTCCTTCAAGGTCACAGAAACTATGATGTGCAATAGTATTAGAGGAAGAACCTTCTGGAAGGGAGAAGCATTTCAGTCCCAAACTTTCTGGGGACAATGGTCCTGCTGGGGGAGGAAGATAAAGAGGTTCCTCATAGTATCAAGAGATTTCTCAGCAAATTCCACTAGAGCAACATTATCCTCTTCCATTAATTGATCCAAAGACAAGGACAATTGATTGATAACTTCTAGCATTTTTTCTGTATTTCCTTTGCCAATAACTAGGATTTTGCACCAATCATTGATGGACAGTTGCATAACTAGTAACTTATTGGATTCTAGGTGCTCTTTGATTTCTTGCATATCTAGGGTGATGATTCTATCATGGACTCTTTTATTCAACATAGTCATTATGGCCTGGCATCCAAGTGATGGAGCAGGCAGTGGATCCGAGTATCCAACACAACAACACAAAGCAACTATAGACGCGCAAAATAGCGGGCGCGTTTATAAGCGTTGCTTTAGTAGAGAAATTACAGGCGCATCTAAATGTGCATCTAAACGCTCGTCTATTGCGCGTAAATCACCGCATCTATTTGCACGTTTGACCTGGGAAAATACGGGCCCGTCTAACATCTCGTTTATTAGCGCGTCTATTTGCGCGTTTATTTGTGCGTTTACACTGAGAATCAGACGCGCATTTAGACGCGTAAATAGACGCGCTCTAAAGAATACAGAAAGTGAGATTTTGGTGTACATCATTGCTTTCCAAACATTGCCCATGATTACCAAAGCACATAATTTTTTGCAAGCCCACATATACAAGAATTAAGTGAGATGAGGAGAATGAGACAATATGTAAAATAGTTTTGCCAATATCAATTGTGGGGCTACGGTTCAATCTCATCCTCAATGAGATCAACCCTTGCCAAACTATCTACTTCAAAATCCAAACAAGTGTTTAGATCTACAAATACATTCAACCCACTACTACTTGTGCCACTCATGTGCTCATCGAAATCAGCATCTCCAATGGTAGGCTCGTCCTCACGGGTAATGGCCTCAATATCTATATCTCCTATCTCATGATCATCCTCCTCTCTTGTATCATGGTCATCATCACGTCCATGGCCATGATCATCCTCCATACGCTCCATATTAGTAAATGTACTATACATCACTTTGGAACGTGG
This sequence comes from Dipteris shenzhenensis, assembly GCF_047967505.1. Taxonomy (NCBI): domain Eukaryota; kingdom Viridiplantae; phylum Streptophyta; class Polypodiopsida; order Gleicheniales; family Dipteridaceae; genus Dipteris; species Dipteris shenzhenensis. Next base: position 36,227,005 of record NC_141600.1, on the reverse strand, counting down.
CATAATAGGTATGACATGCCACCATCTATTATTATCCACCATTGGTTGATAGACAACCTAATTCAAACACAAATACAATCATGTTACTTTTCTTGCATCAAATATTTAAAAGCGAGTATTTTTATGTGTGTGCATAGTACCTGTTCACATTGTTGTGGTAGTACTAGTGTGTCCTTCCTACTTTGCCAAAACTTTGTGGAGTCAATAGTTACAAAGCCACTTGCATGGTGTTTGATTGTTGCATCAGGGCCTCTTTCCACCACGTCCTTAAACCACTTTACATCCAAAACATACACAAAGAAGCGTCGAAAGTCAAGCATAATGATATCTTGGATTATGCCACAATAATCATCCATAGCTCCATTGGCTCCCTCAAAGCTAGCAATGACACCGCAATCTTGTGTGTTTCTCTTATCATCAATCCGTTGTGTTCGAAAATGCTTGCCCTCACACCATATAGCATTGAACATACTGCACTACACCAAGAAAAAATCAATTAAATAAGCAATCTAAATTATAAAAAGCTCCTAACTTATGCATAACATTCTATATACCGACCTTGCTCATGCATCCCCTAGCATACTCCCATTCTTCCATTGTGATATGCATCCCCTCGTCTTTCTCTGCTTTCTCCATTTCATCAAGTAGCCAATCCACATGAATATCCTTTGGAAGTGCTCTTAGATGCTGAGGGTATGGCACACGAGATCCGTGGTGTGTATGAAAGAGGGCCCTTTTTTCTTGTCTTCTTGCCTTTGCATCCTCGTATCTTGTCACCCATCTTTTCATCACATCACTATTAAGCACGCAAAAGAGGTTGATACTATTATGCAACTCCGTGTCTATTACTTTGTTGCGTCCTTTTCCTTGAGGCACAATAGAGGTCATCCTTAGGTCTTCATCATCTCTCCATAGTCATGGGAGAGAGCTATCCACATCAACAAGAAACTCAGAAATATATACAAGTGACTCTTGTACCAACCAACCCTCGGCCATGCTACCTTTGGGTCTTGCATTTTGTCTCACGAAGCCCTTCAAGGTCTTCATGAAGCGCTCGAGGAAGAACAACCATCGTGCATGTATAGTACCACATATAGCAATCTCATCCACCAAATGTACTATGAGATGTAGTTGGCTTGTGAGAATAGAACGTGGAAATGTCTCCTCCACTAAACAAACCGCCTCCACTGACATAACTCGAGCATTCTCAAGTGTGGTGGGATCTATTTCCTTTGAGCTCACATACCTCACAAGCTCGCCCATCTTGTAAATACAATCTTTCACGTCCTTCGATGCACTACATGAAATGCTAGTAGGTAGTATGAACTGAACCCGCGAGGAGGTGGTTGATTAGTTGCTTATAGCTATTCACTCACAAATTTAAAAGGAAAAAGATATTATGCATATAAAATACTTACTTGGAGCATCTTGTGCCAATCATGAGATTTCAAGCCATATAATTGCTCTACACCTCTTTTCTTGCTCTTTGTAAAGGCTCCCTTCAAACACCTCATGCATCCAGTGGGAGTACGAATTGTAGTAATAGGGCGCTTCACCGTCGCCATCTCTAGCATTGATAACATCCACGGTGCACAAGGTAAAAAAACACGCCCATTTGGTCTCTCTTGAGGCCAAGCTTCACGCATCCTCCATGTGGTACATAGATCCTCCCTTATGCCTGCCGAATCTCATGTCCCATTCAAATGCTCCCAAATGGTAGATGCCACATTCTTGAAGATATGCATGGGATCAAGCAGGTGATTGATCTTGAGGTGGGACCAATATGGTAAACGATAAAAGATGGAGTATCTAAACAAAATAAAGTGTTAGCGTGCAATCTTTACTTTCAACCAATATAGCCAATCTTTACTTCCAGCCAATAGTTACAAACCCTTACCGGCTCATGCCAAGTGGTGGAGTCGTCGTGGAACCGTCCCAAATTCTCATCCAATCTCCCGCGGTGAGTGATTGTGGGAGGACTTCATTCCAAGGGGCAACATATCTAGGATGATCAGGTGGGAGAAATCGATGGTGATTCTCATAGATGACCTTATTCAATGCGTCTGCCCGTGAGGCAACTAGCGAAGGACCACAAACATATGAACACCCATAGGTATCTCAATCAACCTTAACTTACAAACCCTTACCCTGTTTACGGTCACATCCCATTCTCCATACTTTGAGATATGATTGAGTGTAATCCTGTGTGCACGATACATGGATCCTCGACATTGATCACACAGACATTTGATTTTTTGCTCCAACCACATTTCGCGATGGTGGATACAGAGGGATTCATCCTCACTGGAGCTACTTATTGAAGATGGAGACATCCTACAAACAAACAACCCACCAAATTTGCTCTTCTTCAAATGCTTAATTTAAACTCTGTGTTGCGTCTATCGCCGCGTCTATAGTCACATCTAACATCGCGTCTAACGGCACGTCTAAATGCGCATCTACTCTGTGTATTTAGACGCGCCTATAGATGCGCTAATAGACGCGACTATAGATGCGGCTTTTAAACCTGCTTTTCGGCACGCCGCTCGCTTTGCTTTTCTTTACATTACTTAAACTTCGCGAGCGGCTTCCTTCCTTCTTTATTAGCAGTTCCATAGATTCAAAGCTTACGAGAGAGCCTCCCATACACACTTCCAAGCTTTCACTCAAGAGAAAGGGACCGTACCTACACTTACTTCCAAGCTTAAAGGAGAGGAGGAGTACGAACAAGGAGAAGAAGCAAGTTTGGAAAAGAAAGAAGAACCTTCCATACCTTTATCCAAGTAAGTCCTTTTGAAGTTGTTCTTGTTTGGAAGTTTGCTCTTTCCAGTTTTGTACTTTCTCGCATCCAGGAAACGCAGGATCTAGGTATGAGCGTCACGTCTTTGTGTCGGGTGCAACGTCCTTTTCGACTTTTTAGAAATCTCGCCTGTCGGAGCGCGTCTATAGGCGCATCTCAGGGCGCGTCTAAAAGCGCATCTACAGGTGCGTCTAACCGCGCGTCTGGCTTGTTGCAAACACACACAGACACGTCTATAGACGCTCACACAGACGCCCTGTTAGATGCACTTTTAAATGCACTGTTAGACGCACTGTTAAACGCACTGTTAGATGCACTGTTAAACGCACTGTTAGACGCACTATTAAACGCACTGTTAGATGCACTGTTAAACGCACTGTTAAACGCTCTGTTAGACGCGTCGATAGATGCGCAAATCAGACGGGTCTATAGACGCGCTCTGACAGTAAGCCTCTTTTTTCTTCCCCTTTCTTCTCAGCTCATTAGTAATAGATTTTTTTTCTTTTTTCCAGTTCAACATGTGGCCAGGAAGCGCTTCTAGCTCACCTGATCCCCGAGAATCTATCTGGAAGGACTTATATAATCTTTTAGGGCACCCTCCTAGTCCTGCGGAGTTATACGGGTATATGACGGGTACTCTTAACACTCCCCGGGAGTCGGCACTACAGACTCCGAGCCACCCCACACCGCCTGAGATCACCCCAGCGGAGTCAGCACAGCCCTCTTATGCCCCTTCTTATGCCCCTTCCCCCGTACCGTCTTATGCCCCTTCCTCCATGCCGTCTTATGTCCCTTCTGCCATCCCGTCTTATGCTCCTTCCCCCATGCCATCAGAAGGTCCTTCTTTCTCGACGAGCCATCGACATACTCCCCAGCCGTCGAGACTCGGTTCTCCAACTACGAGTGGTCAGCGTAGTCCCGTGCAGTCCCCAGCTATGAGTGGCCAGCGTACGAGCTCGACACGACAGGGTAGCAGGCGTAGTAGCAGGGAGAGCGGTGGCGGATGCATGGCACAGTGCTTTGGGCCATGTGGCGGTGAGGAGGAGGATGATTCAAATGATTTAGACGTGCCTCTGGGTGATGGTACGATTTATTATGACATCACTCAGACAGGAGGCATCTTGATGGATGCGCGGGGGAAGGACATCATGGCCTTCATGCACTCTGTAATTGCTAACAATTACAGAGATTGCTTTATCCACTATAAAGACCACCCAAAGAGGTTGGCTGATGAGACCCTCGCTACTGTTCGCTCTAGGTATCCTAACCCCCCCAATCGCCAGTTCACAGATAAATGGGGAAGTCAAAGATTGTTACGATACTTAGCAATAAAAGATCTTCACTTAAGAGGCAGGCACTAGCAGAGCTTGCCAGGCTTGAGGCAGGTCAACCACCAAGGGGCCCGCCCCACACCGCTCACAAGCGTGAGTGGAAGAAGGCAATGAAGTCAGCGAGGGAGGAGCCCAGTCTGCAGCATGTGGAGGCACGAAGGATCCAGATGGAGGAATATGGAAGCGCGCATTTTGGAGCAGGGGGTGTTGAATCATGGGAGGTCCAATTTGTAAGTATCGATCTCAAATTATATTGCTTATGTAGTTTATTAGGAGGTTGGTTGTTTCTTTGTACTAATCCCTCCACAAAGTGTGTCGCGGTCATGCAGCTTGAGATCGTGGGCAAATACCCTACTCTAGTGGAGACAACCTACCACCGCCACCATCGTAGAGGAGATACATGGAGGCACTTCTATGATGACGGCTTGATTACTGAGGAGCAGTATACCCGAGCTACTGGAGCGGCCCCCCAGGTATTTGAAAGTAATTAAATAATGCCAAAATTATAAGTAAAGATTTGATTTTTCATACATTGATATATGTTGTCCCTTGTTTACAGGCCCATGCACAAGACGACGAGGAAGACGAGGAAGGAGGCGCAGAAGGGAGCGCAGAAGGAAGCGCAGAAGGGAGCGTGGAAGGCAGCGAGGATTAGTCGTAGAAGTAGTGCTAGCTACTCTTTTTTGTACTTAAAGCCACTGGCTTGGCTTCATGCCTCTTGTATATAGGCTCCTCTTATTTTTTGTACTTGAAGCCACATGACGTGGCTTAGCTTCCTTATTTTTTGTACTTGAAGCCACATGATGTGGCTTAGCTTCGTGCTTTATGTATATACAAGCACTTTTTGAGCTTTCAATTTTATTGTGTTTTGGAGTTGTAATATTTTATTTGGAATTGTAATTAAAATGCGGTTGGCTGTAAGAATTGAATTACAGAATGTGGATATGGGATTCTTGTAACTATATAGCATACACAACATACACAGTATTCTGTAAAATTTAATTTAAAAAAAAGCGCGTCTATCAGTGCGTTTAAAAATGCGTTTATATTCGTGTCTGTCTGTTCGAATTGCGTCTATATGTGCGTCTATAAAAGCGTTTATAAGCGCATCTATTTATGCATCTAACTGCGCGTCTATACGCACGTAAGTCTGATATATAGATGTGCAATTAGACGCGGGTCTCCAGACGTGCAATTAGACGTGCAAATAGACGCGCCCGTAAGTTTTTTATTTAGTTCATGAAACACGTCTGTGCACGCGTCTATGGGTGCTTTGTCTTGTTATGCAAGGGTCATCAAATCTTTATGCCATAATGAGGCCTGTTAACCAACATCATCAAGCATAACCATTAGTCATGAGATTTTTGTTATCTCACAATGGTTAGGCTAGTGTGTGTTTAACCTGTGTGTTTAACCTATATTTCAACTACTACTCTAATCAATTCTATAAACTAATCATTGCAATAATTCAGAATCCATCTCTATATGACCTCAAGTAATTTCCTGCAAAGTTTTTTCTTAAATATTAATCCACCCTTCCTATCTCCAATAGTCACCTTTTCATTTTCTGTAGTTCTTTTCTGAAATTCATCTCATATTTTCACTACTTATCCCAATAGTAACAAATCTAAATGTGTATCTCAAAACCATAGTAGACTTATCCACTGTGAAATCCAAAAGACTAGTGGAATAAGCATCCATATATTAGTTTGCATTTGGATTGCAAGCTATCCCATAATTATAAGTTTATTCTCCCATATTCAAAACTTCCAAGCAACCAATTCTTGGGTTAGACAATTGGGTCAAAGGATAAACATGTCTTCTAAATGATCTATCCAAAAACAAGTGCAATTACTTCAAAAATGATATGGATCTCAGATACCCCTACACAATATTGTCTGATAGCTAATATCTCAGTGTTGAACCCAACAATTTAATAAAGAAGGAAACCACTAAATATCTCACTACTACACACGGATCCTATTGCGATGTTTACGTACCGACGTTAAGCGCCCGCTTAGCATTAATCGTCGGTATGAAAATCGGGTTTCGTAAATCGTCGCTATATAGCGACTTTTGCTAAAAGTCGCTATATAGCGACTTTCTTAAAAGTCGCTATATAGCGACACTGAGACAAAATATTATAGCGACGTTTTTACAGAGAGGTTTTTTTTTTTTTTTAGGCCTTAAAATTTAGTTTTTTCCAATGACAAAATTTTTTAAATTTTCATACATGTTTGAGCTCATAGAGAATAAAAAAATGAGAGCATGTACATCAAGCCTTTGAAGCTCATATATTCATGTCCAAGTTTGAGATGAGAAAAATCAAATAAGAGCATTTACATCAACTGTTTCATCTTGAGCCAAGTCTAAGGCACCAAGCAAGTCTATCTCCAACTCTATACCGAGTTGATCTCCTATATCATCATCGTACTCTAGTATCGTACGTTCACCTAAAAGTATTTGATCATCTTCTTCAATAAAGCTTAAGTGTGGTGATTGATCTTGATGATTGTTGTCTTCTTCGTCAATATCGTGATCTCCATCCTCCTCCCGTGCGATGTCATTATGCGCATCTTCCTCTTGCCTCATATGGTGATCTACATCTTCTTCGCTAGATTCATCAATTCGATCCGGCATTGGTAGTGGCATCTCCATATCCACATCTCGATCTTCAAAAATTTGCTTACTTCGTGGTGCAACTTGGATCACGTACCACCATCTTGGATCAGAATGATCCGGATGAAAAACCACCTATATTGAAGATGGGTGCCAAATGTCGTCAATTATATATATATCAATGGACTTTAAAAACGAAAGCTTCGACTAATTAAATCGTTAGTATGCACCTGCTCACAGTGCTCGAGAAGAACAAAAGTATCACTTTCATCGGTCCAATGTTTGGTGGAGTCTATTGCAAAGAGACTGCTACTATCTTTTCTCACTGTCGCATGGGGACCGTTGTAAGTAGTTCTAAACCATTTTACATCAAGAATGAAAATAGTAAATCGTCTGAAATCAATTTCATAGATGTCGCATATGGTTCCACAATAATCCAACTGTGAGGAGAGAAGATTGGTATCCGAAGCACTTGCTCGGCTATCTTGTGTGAAGTTAGCCATGACTCCACAATCATACGTGACTCTCTTTGAATCGATGCGTTCCACTTGAAAATGTCGTCCATATGACCATAATGCACTGTACTTTTTGTATTGTAAAAGAGCATCATTAAAACAATGAAGATGCACCTATTTTATAGCATATATTGCCACAAATAATTACTTAATTACGTCAAGAGATAAGAAACTTACATGCACCATACATCCAGATGATAACTCCCACTCGCGCTCGTTTATTGTCTCTCCATCACATTCGGCTTTACGTAGAGCCAGTTGTAGCGAATCAAGTGACATGTGAGTAGGGAGAAGAGCCAGATCTCATGGATATGGTTGTGATCGCCTGTACATTACTCTGAATCTCGTCCTTGCATTTATTCTTTCTGCTTTGGCCACTTCATATCTCTCAATCCACTTCTGCATCTTAGGGCTATTGAGGATACAAAACTTATTGAATTTCTCCATTTGCTCTTCGCTCATCTTTCTTTCAATCCCTTTTCCTTGGGGGACCTTGCCAATGATGCGATCATCATCCTTGTTGTGCCAAGCTTGCGGCATATCAGGATCCGTGGATGCAAGAAACTCTGTGATATATACTAATGACTCTTGCACAAGCCATCCCTCTGCCATGCTTGCTTCTGGTCTTGCTCTTTGTCTTACAAACCCCTTCAAAGTTTTCATAAACCGCTCGAGAAAAAACATCCATCGATTATGAACGGTACCTGCTATAGCCACCTCATCAACTATGTGCACAAGCAAGTGGACTTGAGTTGTCATAATGCTTGAGGGAAAGTGCTTCTCAAGCAAGCATACGGCTTCGATGGATTCCACCTTAGCCTTCTCGATGCTCGATATAGAGATCTCTTTTTGAGATATCCACCTATTTCACATGTCCATGCATATGTAAGATATTTGAGATATCCACCTATTTCACATGTCCATTAAGAAAATACATAATGCGATTTGATAGTAAGCATACCTCACAATACCACAGATCTTGAATATAGCATTTCTAACATCTTCTTGTAAGCACCCTTTTATTGTAATTGGAAGGATGAACTATCAAACCAACAATGAAGTCATGTCAACAATATAACATAATAATAATTACGCTAACGCATCACTATTATCGGTACACTAATTCTACTTAGAATACCTGTAAGACCTTGTGCCAATCATGGGACTTGAGGCCACTAAGCTTATTGTCCTTTGAAAATGCTCCTTTCAAGCAACGCATGTACCCTGTCGGTGTTTGAAAAGAGGCAATGTCTGCCTTGATCGCTGCCTCCTCCCTCGTAGAGAGGATCCACGTTGCTTTCGGGAGGACAACTTTTCCCGAAGCATGCACTTGGAGCCACAAACGAGACATCCTATTCATAGCACGCAAGTCTTCTCGCACTCCTCTCGAGTCCTTGGAACCAACCAAGTGTGCCCAAATGGTAGCCCCCACATTCTTGAAGATATGCATGGGATCCAAGAGATGATTGATTTGTAACTGACCCCAATAAGGAAGCTCGTGAAAGATCGATAGCCTCTTCATACCAGGAGGAGGTTCCTCTCCATTCGCCCTCCAAGCTTGAATCCAATCACTTGCCTTCAAATATGATGGTGGTGGATCAAGCTGACCTCCACGTGCGAGATGGTCGAGCGAAAGGTATCGAGCATGACCTTCATAAACATTTTTCCTCATATGTTTGGAGTAGCGTGCAAGCGATTTCAGAGCGGGTCCACAAACAGGACAAGCATGGTACCCACTTATAACAAGTCCTGCACGCGTGCATGAATATGTTAGTACAAGACATGCATGCAAAAGAGAGTAAAAAAAGCATAATCCCTCATTGTACATGTAAAGACATAACCACGTACCTGCGCACTCTCCATATCCTGGGTAGTCATGCATGGTCCACATCAAGATACCCCTGACCAAAATATCATTGGTATGCCTAGGAGCTCTGGAAATATCAAAGACCTGCACTCCTCTCCATAATATCTGTAACTCCTCTATCAAAGGTGCCATGTACACGTCCATGTTTTTTGCCTTGTACTTTCCTGGCACAAGTAGTGCAAGCATGAGGTGTCCCTTTTTTATTGTTAGCCATGGTGGGATATTGTAATTCACCACGACTATGGGCCATGTCGACCAAGATGTCGAGCGTAACCCGAAAGGATTCACGTCGTCCATGGCTAGCCCAAGATGTAAGTTGCGTGGCTCCCTCGCAAAGTCCCGCCACTAATTATCTATGTGCTTCCAAGGTGCACAATCTGCGGGAATCCTCAATGTGTGATCAGTGGACCGATGAGATGCATGCCATGTCATCAACTCCGCTATGGATTTGCATCGAAACATGTGTTGTATTCTTGCAATGATGGGAAAGTGTCTTAAGACCTTTACCGGTATCCGCTCACCCTGCAAGTCATCTCTATATCATTGTTCCCCACACTTTGGACAACTAGCCAAATCTCCATGCTCACGACGAAAGAGAATGCAATCATTACGGCAAGCATGGATGGTATCATAATCCATACCCACCATTGTTAGCATCTTTTTCGCTTCATCTCTTGATGCGGGCATGGTATTTGGTGCAGGCAACATCTTTTGGAGCAACCTATGACAAAGACACTATTCAAATGATGATTCTCAAAACAAACAATATCCAAATAATGAGTCAAATTAATGCAAGGGCTAATGCAAGGGCTAACCTCATTAAGGCCGAGACACTTGTATCCGACCACCCATACTGTACTTGTAGATTCAAGATTGAGAGACAAGCATGTAGTTTAAACATCCTAGCACCCTCGTACAATTGTGTTGATTGCAACTCTCACATTTTGACCTCAGACTCTGACATCACGTGTACGTGGGATGTAGTGCCCCTAAAAATGGAATCCATCATGTCGACCATACCCTCGTCATCATCCGGGAGACTATAGTCTTGTTGAAAGTGAGAAGGTATATGTGTACCCTCGTCACCCTCCTCATCCTGTCATAAGCTCATTCATGTAAATATAAGATCTTCTATTTCCTGGTATATTGCGAACTTAAATAGCTTTGACTTACCGATGATCCATCAACATGTGCAACACCAACGGGGGGTACTGGTTCTGGCTCCTCCCCATACATCCGCAAGTGGTGCATGATAATACGACATTGATGTCGTACTTCTCGCTTGCAATGAGTACAATGATAGTATAACGTCTCCGTAAGCCACTTCGTGCTCCCGGGCGTTGGCGCATCATCGGATGAGCTTCCACTCGTCCCTTCCATCTACACTTATAAAATCACAACATAAGCATGAAGAGGAGATATTGACAATTATAAAATAGCATGTTTGAGCTTCTCTTGAGGCCATATAAAAAAAGTGAACAGTAAGCGTCGCTATATAGAGACGCTCTGTTCCGTCACTATATAGCGACGAATAAGCGTCGCTATATAGTGACGCTGTGGGTTAAAATCCGACACGCCGAAACGCGCGGCGTTTTGCTCAATCCATTCCCTAATCTCTCAAGTAAGCAACCCAAAATCTCCTCCCACCTATTTTCGACGACCTCCCATCTATTCTAAGCAACCTCCCACTCTATTTTCCACTCCTCACCCTTCTCCTACCTCTTGTACTCCCTCTCTATCCTTTTCCCTCTTTGGTTTCTTGAAAGAAAGTTCTTCAAGAGGTGAGTTTGTTTCAACAATGTAGGTTGTTTGTTTGTTAGCTTTAGTTTTGTGAGTGTTTCTTCTTGTATTGCTAAACCTATAAACTAGTTTTCATGCTTGATTTGAAAGGATTGAAACAAAAAACGAGATTTCAAGAAAGAAAGAAAACTCACCTCTTTTTTCTGTATTTCTCTTCCTTCTCTTTCTCCTTGTCTCCTCAATCTCCTCCTTCCTTGTCTCCTCAATCTCCTCCCTTCAAGAAGTTGCTTTTGTAATCCCCTCTTTCCACTAACATCTTATTTGAAAAAATGGATTGTTTTCTCTCTTTTGTAGGGCCAGTCCACTACACCGAGCGGGACATACTCTCTCTTTTGTAGGGCCAGTCCACTACACCGAGCGGGACATACTTTTTCAGGTAAGTGCTTCTTCTTTTTTCCATTTATTATTTTTGTTATTTGCATTGGCCTGCAGCTAGCGCCTTAAGCGCTAGCTGCAGTGATGGGCGTAGGAACCCTCTCTTCCCCTCTCACTCTTTCCTTCTTCCCCCTTCTCTTTTTCTCCTTTTTCCCCCTTCTCTTTTTTCCCTCTTCTCTTATTCTCTCTTTCCTCCTTCTCTCTTTCCCCCTCATCTCTTTTCCCTTCTCTCTTTTCTTTCCCTCTTATTCTCTATTTCCTTTCCCTCTTATTCTCTTATGCTTATGCTTCTCTCATTCCCCCTTCTCTATTTCCCCCTTCTCTCATTTGCATAAGCTCATGCTTATGCTCATGCATGAGCATGAGCTTATGCTTAAGTTTCCGCATAAGCTTATGCTTATGCATGAGCTTATGCGGAAATAGAGAATGAGAGAAGCTTATGCTTCTCTCATTCTCTATTTCCACATAAGCTCCTTCTCTTTTTCCGCATGAGCATGCTTATGCTCATACAAGAGCATGAGCTTATGCTTAAGTTTACGCATAAGCTTATGCTTATGCGTGAGCTTATGCAGAAATAGAGAATGAGAGAAGCTTATGCTTCTCTCATTCTCTATTTCCGCATAAGCTCCTTCTCTTTTTATGCATAAGCTCCTTCTCTTTTTCCGCATGAGCATAAGCATGAGCTTATGCTTATGCTTATGCTTATGCTTATGCTTAAGCATAAGCATAAGCTCATGCTTATGCTCATGCATGAGCATGAGCTTATGCTTAAGTTTCCGCATAAGCTTATGCTTATGCATGAGCTTATGCGGAAATAGAGAATGAGAGAAGCTTATGCTTCTCTCATTCTCTATTTTTGCATAAGCTCCTTCTCTTTTTCCGCATAAGCTCCTTCTCTTTTTCCGCATAAGCATAAGCATGAGCTTATGCTTATGCTTATGCTCATACATGAGCATAAGCATAAGCTCATGCTGATGCTCATACGTGAGCATGAGCTTATGCTTAAGTTTCCGCATAAGCTTATGCTTATGCATGAGCTTATGCAGAAATAGAGAATGAGCATGAGCTTATGCTTAAGTTTACGCATAAGCTTATGCTTATGCGTGAGCTTATGCGGAAATAGAGAATGAGAGAAGCTTATGCTTCTCTCATTCTCTATTTCCGCATAAGCTCCTTCTCTTTTTATGCATAAGCTCCTTCTCTTTTTCCGCATGAGCATAAGCTCATGCTTATGCTCATGCATGAGCATGAGCTTATGCTTAAGTTTCCGCATAAACTTATGCTTATGCATGAGCTTATGCAGAAATAGAGAATGAGAGGAGCTTATGCTTCTCTCATTCTCTATTTCCGCATAAGCTCCTTCTCTTTTTCCGCATAAGCTCCTTCTCTTTTTCCGCATGAGCATAAGCATGAGCTTATGCTTAATGATGAGCTTATGCATAAGCTCATGCTTATGCTCATGCATGAGCATGAGCTTATGCTTAAGTTTCCGCATAAGCTATGCTTATGCATGAGCTTATGCGGAAATAGAGAATGAGAGAAGCTTATGCTTCTCTCATTCTCTATTTTCGCATAAGCTCCTTCTCTTTTTCCGCATAAGCTCCTTCTCTTTTTCCGCATGAGCATAAGCTCATGCTTATGCTCATGCATGAGCATGAGCTTATGCTTAAGTTTCCGCATAAGCTATGCTTATACATGAGCTTATGCAAAAATAGAGAATGAGAGAAACTTATGCTTCTCTCATTCTCTATTTCCGCATAAGCTCCTTCTCGTTTTCCGCATAAGCTCCTTCTCTTTTTCCGCATGAGCATAAGCATGAGCTTATGCTTATGCTCATGCATGAGCATGAGCTTATGCTTAAGTTTCCGCATAAGCTATGCTTATGCATGAGCTTATGCGAAAATAGAGAATGAGAGAAGCTTATGCTTCTCTCATTCTCTATTTCCGCATAAGCTCCTTCTCTTTTTCCGCATGAGCATAAGCATAAGCATAAGCTCATGCTTATGCTCATGCATGAGCATGAGCTTATGCTTAAGTTTACGCATAAGCTTATGCTTATGCGTGAGCTTATGCGGAAATAGAGAATGAGAGAAGAAATAGAGAATGAGAGAAGCTTATGCTTCTCTCATTCTCTATTTTCGCATAAGCTCCTTCTCTTTTTATGCATAAGCTCCTTCTCTTTTTCTGCATGAGCATAAGCATGAGCTTATGCTTATGCTTATGCTTACGCATAAGCATAAGCTCATGCTTATGCTCATGCATGAGCATGAGCTTATGCGGAAATAGAGAATGAGAGAAGCTTATGCTTCTCTCATTCTCTATTTCCGCATAAGCTCCTTCTCTTTTTCCGCATAAGCTCCTTCTCTTTTTCCGCATGAGCATAAGCTCATGCTTATGCTCATGCATGAGCATGAGCTTATGCTTAAGTTTCCGCATAAGCTATGCTTATGCATGAGCTTATGCAGAAATAGAGAATGAGAGAAGCTTATGCTTCTCTCATTCTCTATTTCCGCAGAAGCTCCTTCTCTTTTTATGCATAAGCTCCTTCTCTTTTTCCGCATGAGCATAAGCATGAGCTCATGCTTATGCTTATGCTTAAGCATAAGCATAAGCATAAGCTCATGCTTATGCTTATGCTCATATGCTTATGCTCATACATGAGCATGAGCTTATGCATGAGCTTATGCGGAAATAGAGAATGAGAGAAGCTTATGCAGAAACTCATTCTCTATTTCCGCATAAGCTCCTTCTCTTTTTCCGCATGAGCTTATGCTTATGCTCATGAGTGAGCATGAGCTTATGCTCATGTTTTCGCATAAGCTCATGCTTATGCGTGAGCTTATGCAAAAATAGAGAATGAGAGAAGCATACTCTCATTCTCTATCCGCATAAGCTCCTTCTCTATTTCCGATGCCTATGCTTTCCGCATAAGCATAAGCATAAGCTCATGCTTATGCTCATGCATGAGCATGAGCTTATGCCCAAGTTTCCGCATAAGCTCATGCTTATGCATGAGCTTATGCGGAAATAGAGAATGAGAGAAGCTTATGCGGAAACTCATTCTCTATTTCCGCATAAGCTCCTTCTCTATTTCCGATGCTTATGCTTAAGCATAAGCATAAGCATAAGCTCATGCTTATGCTCATGCATGAGCATGAGCTTATGCTTAAGTTTCCGCATAAGCTCATGCTTATGCATGAGCTTATGCGGAAATAGAGAATGAGAGAAGCATAAGCTCATCCTCTATTTCCGCATAAGCTCATTCTCTATTTCCCACTCTATTTCCCCCTTCTCTCATTTCCCCCTTCTCTCCTTCTCTATTTTCCCTCTTCTTTCCTTTCCCTCTTCTTTCTTCTTGCCTATGCCTATGCCTATGAGAATGCTTATGTTTGTTTTTTTGTTTTCTGTTTTCGTGTTTGTGTCTACGTTAGACATGGGATCACGTCGCTCATCCGACGAGTACGGACAGCCTCGCAGGAGGAGAGCTCACGATCTATATGCTCCAGAGGACTTTGATTCCTCTCAAGCGACTACCCCGAGGACTACGACTCCTCTCGGACCTAGCACTGCGACTACCTGGTCCGACCCCTCTTCCACGTAGCACTGCGACTACCCCTTGGGGAAGTCCTTTGCTAGTCGCGCATGGCTTTTTCAGGAGTCCCGACGAGTTTGTAGTGCAGATGAGCGAAAAGGAGGCAGCGAGATTCTTCTCTCTGCTCTCTCAGAGGACCTCTGCAATTCCTTCCCCTACACCGACGGGTGGACGTACTGCCTAGCCATCCCCTCGTGCCACTTCGACCGCGGGATCATCACCTACGCATGCCTCCCGCAAGGGAAGGAAGAGTAGGATGGGCGGCTCATGTTGTGCTGACTCGCGAGATGTAGACGAGTCAGCACACTCATGCTCCTTTAGGTCTCCACTTGGTCTAGAGACACAATATCAGTCAGGTCCCTTTCCCTCTCCTACTCCCACTACTACTCCTCGCTCCGGAAGCGGTCGCGCAGCTTCCACTCCTTCAGACTCTACTACCGTCAGTCCCCCTTACTCATCAGGGGATCTCTCCTATCAAATCACATCTGCCGGAGAGATAATAGAAGATAAAAAGGGCAAAGCAGTGATGGCCGCCATGAGGAGGTTGATGAGTCATCACTTCAAGAGCGGCATAAATACCGATTGGCGGTATCAAGATGCCCAAAAGAAGCAGGCGGTGATCGATGAGTTAAAACAAAGATACCCTAATCATCCCCCAAATGTGGAGTTTAATGACAATTATATGCTCGAGCGCATGGGTTTGGTCCTAAAGCATCGTAGATCAACCTTGCGTACTTCCATTACAAAGGGGTTGGCTAAACCTAGCTGGGCAGACAAAGCTGATTGGAAGTACTTCAAGAAGCAACATAGGGACCATCCCGAAATGTTCGAGGGTCAGAGGAGGGCTGCGAAGAGACGGCTGGATGTCGTAGGTACTTCGCACTTTGGTGCAGGCGGACGGTATGCGTTCGAGGCAACCGTGGTAAGTCTACTTCTTCCCATTTAATGTATTGTTCTATTTGTTTTACTTACATATTACATGCACTTTAGCTAACTCTAACTCTCGTAAATTGGATCCACAGCAAGCTGCGATGGGTCGTCTTCCTACGGATGCAGAGACGCGGCGCGCATTTCGAATAGGAACAAAGCCGTGGTTCATTGAGCAAGAGGCAATGGGAGCGACAGTCGATTGGGCTGAGGTGGCTGCTCGGACAGTATAAGTTTACTTCTACTTGTAATCTCACTTTTTAATTTAAGTTCCAATCTAATTTTCGATTTATATGGTTCACTCTTAAGGTCAAAGCTCAAGCGTCCCATCATCAGAGGCGAGCGATCAACAGGGGCAAGGATCGGACGCAGGTGCCGAGGACGAGGGAGAAGACGCAGGTGTCAAGGACCAAGGAACAGGCCGACAAGACGAAGATGATTCGGATTCGGATGAGTAGTGGAAGTAGCATTTTGTATATCCGCTCGTTTGAGAAATTTTGTATTGCCCTTTCACAAGGTAATTTTGTTACAAACACTGTTGTATATGTCCGACATGTATATGCATTTTTTACTCATCATTTCACAAGAACAATTTTGTATCACCTTGCAAGCAAGGGAAATTTTGTTATAAAAAACTTTCTTTTGTAATTACAAAAAAAAAAGGATTAGTGGGGCTAAACAGGGCCAAAAGGAAGCCCTGTTTAGCCCCACTAACCCTTTTTTTTTACTTCTGTTAATTGTCGCTATATAGCGACGTTTACCAGTGTCGCTATATAGCGACAATTAACAGTGTCGCTATATAGCGACGTTTGCATCGTCGCTATATAGCGACGTTTGCCAGTGCCGCTATATAGCGACGCTCTTTTTTCGACGATTTTAGCGACTTTTATAGCGACCTTTGCGCCCGTGAAAAAAAAAATTAATGTAAAAAGCGTCGATATTTTCATCGAAAAATGGCCTATGCCTTGTAGTGTCTAGTGGAATTCTGAAGTGGTCCTCTAATCCTCCAGTATAAACTAGTGTGCCAGTGTGTTAATTTGAATCATTCAACTGGCAAATCTGGTTGAGAAGCGTATCAGCTCACCTGCATCCATCCACATACAAGGTAAGTTAGAACTAGGACCTTAAATCATATTTTGGCACTTAAACATTCTAATTGTATTTCATCATAAATATTTGTCGAGTTTCAGAGTGTAAAAACCTAAAAATTCCCAGTAAGGTGAGTTATTGTGATATTACTATACTGCCCTTGAATTCTTGTAGGAGTCATAACGGGGTTTTTGTAGCTCTGCTCAACATATCACCCACATAACAGTAGCATCTCGAAAAATAAATATTAATGTTGCCTCTTTCTTTGTGGGAATTCCTCTCAAGGTGACCCATCCATGGATTTTGTAAATCCTAGAGTATGCCATTTCATCTCTTTCTCGTTATCCTTGTTTTCACAGTATTATTGTAAATCTCAGTTTGGGTTATAATTGGAGCCTTAAAGGACTGCAGGGATCAACTGTGTCTACTGAAAGATAAGTGTTATGGAATCTGAGTGCATCGTGGCGCCTAATGCCAGGTAAGAGAGCTGTGGTTTTCGAGTAAGAGTTCAAGAAGTGAAGTGTATTTTGGCTAGCTGAGGCAAGAAGATCGTGGTCTTGAAGTAGATGCATATGAACATGACTCTATATTGGCGTATTAGAGCTAGGGACTTGAAGTGCCTCCCCATCTATACGAAACTATATCACCAGGTATGAAATACTTCTCTCTTCTAGACTACCGACGACTGCTAGACGTATGCCGCAGGGATTATAGTAATGGATGGCCGTAAGTCTAGTGAAGTTGAGAGAAATGCAGGGAAATGAGGGCCGCGACTTTGCATGGTCTATTTGACGTATATCTCCTAGGCTACTCACTGTGACCCGAGAGCTCCTTCAACAGAGAAAGGTTGTGCCTCGCATAAAGGCTACACAAGGAACTCTAAACCTATTACTATATAGGAAAGCACACTATAACTAGTAAATTTTGCATGATTTGCTACTTAGAAATAGCAAAATTGGCTCTCTAACTAGCTAATTCATTTTCCTACGTACCATAAGGCTTCTATATAGAAACTTGTTTGTCTAACTAGCAAAATCTATGGTTTTTCTACATAGTAATTGTTGTGAATCTAGGAAATTCTAAGTTTTCCTATATAACAATCCCCTTCCAAGTTTTTAGATCTAGGAAATTCTTCTTTTTGCTATATAGTGGTCAAGTTTCAAACTTTTGCACGTAGAAAATTATGTTTTTCGCTATATAGTAATTTTTCTTTTGGAAGAGGGTCTAAGAAAATTTCTTTTTGCTATATAGTAGTCCTTTTGCAATCTTTTGCATCTAGGAGATTATTTTTTTTCTATATAGTAATTTTATGACTTTAGCAAATACATCCTTTTGCTATGTAGTCCAAAATTTTTAATCTTGGAAATCGCATGTATATTAGCCAATGTTCCACTCATATCTACTAAATTCATGTTTTTGCTTTATATCAATCTTGTAATATATTGTGAATCACATTATCTATATGGTCTTTGTTCTCAATCTAAAAATTTTGGATTCAATGTAAGAAATTTCAAAAAGCGTTCAAGAGCTCTCTATCTAGGAATTTTGGGTTTATTCTTGGAGGTTTTTAACATGCCATTGGCATCATGGAAATTACCTCAATGCTAATGGAACATCCTATAATATTTTAAAATGGTTGCTTCATTTGTCAAAACTATCATTTTTGTAAAGCAATGTGTTTAATAGGGTGGTTGCAAGCCAAGGGTGTCCACTTTTGGTTCAGTGCCCGAACTTTGGGGGGGGGGGGGGGGGAACAGGCCTTTTTGCACACAAATTTGGAAATCTAACCTACTTCTCTAGGGATTTAGTCAATACATCACACATGGTTTTTTGCACACAATGGTATGGTCTGATCGAAAATTAGAGATTCACAATGATAATTTTATTGTGGCGTAGTGCAGGTTCATAGGGGCCGTCACACTTTGTCACAAACAAACACAATCATATTAATTTCTTAATATCTCACTCATTATGCATCAGATGATAGTGAAACTTAATATGTATTCTCCTCACATAGTGTGAAACTTAAATTGATTTATTGGTAATTATTTGAATGCATTATATAATTATTATTAATTATTTATAAAATTTAAAGACCTAAAAAAGGCACATTTTGGTGCACATTGTATTTTTTGAGTATTGTCAAAAAATTTGTCAAATCCAATTTGGTAGAGGGTTAGTACACACATAAGGATATGTGGCGCAAGCATCAAATCCCAATCCAACGGTTAGATTTTGTGAGCTGTCAGATTTACTTTTACTTTTACTTGTTAGAGGAGTAGTAAAGAAAATAAGAATTAATCTTGGTAATTTGTGCACATAAGTAAACATGCCAAAAATCACATATTTTGTAGTCCTCCACGTGATGAATAAGAGGACAAAATTTTGGTCAAATTTGAGTGAGGAAAGCATCAATTATGGCCTCCCTAGGTGAAATCCCCATGTTTTGGAAATAAAGTGGCACCCTAGCCAAATACCAAGGCTAGATAGGCTTGGTATTAGGCTTGGAAGGGTAGGTTTGTGGCATCACCAAGCCTAGTGGTGGTAGCCATTAGGGCGTGGGCATCTTGCTCATGTGGATTGAACAACTCATTAATTTTGCCTCATCACCATGCCATGTGAGCCATCTTGACCATGTTTGACTTGCCACCTCACCCTGTGCCACCTCCCACTCACCCCCACTCATGGTGCCACATCAACCACGTCTGCCACCTCATGAAGCCACATCAGAGACACCCTAGGTGCCACATCATCACTCAAGTGCCACCTCATACCACCACCTCATCATTGCCAACTCATCACCACCACCTCATGCTGCCACATCACCTTGCCACCTCACTTATCACTGCCACCTCATGCTGTCACATGAGGCTAGAGCATGAGACATCATCATCCCCATTGATGCCACATCATTAGCATGCTTGGTGTCACATTAGCCACGAGTTGCCACCATAATTAAAACGAAATAATAGCATTAGGATACGATATATGGTATATTGTTATGGCAAAACAAAAGTGAAATTATACATAAGAATATGTAACCACATTAGGTGATGCAAACATTATTGAACCAAATCATATTAACATTGGATTCCATAGTATATAATTTGATGTAAATTCAAGGGAACTACAAAAATTAGTCTAAAACAGAATGCCTTCAAATAAGAGGAGCCACTCATTCTATTCAAATCTCTACATCCACTCAATTTAATCAAATTGAATCCAATCAAAGCAAGGACATTGATATGTGACCTTATCCGATGGTTACCAAAATTGACAAGGGTCTTAAGGCAAGTGGGTTCCATGATCTTACCAAGTATGAAGTGCATCTGACATCGTATGTCTGGTCGAGAAGGTCAAATGCCCCAAATTCCGTGTGCATGGTATGCACGTGAAGGAGAAATACGAATTGGCCTATGACATTGATATGTGAACTTGTCCGATTGGTACCAAACTTGACAAGGGTCTTAAGGCAAGTGGTGTCCATGATCTTGACAAGTATGAAGTTCATCCAAAATCGTATGTCTGGTCGGGAAGGTCAAATGCCCAAATTTCCATGTGCATGGTACGTACGTGAAGGAAAAATATGGATCGGCCTAAGACATTGGTATGTGAACTTATTTGATGGGTACCAAAAATGACAGGGGTCTTAAGGCAAGTGGTTTCCACGATCTTTCCAAGTATGAAGTTCATCCGGCACCGTATGTCTAGTCGGGAAGGTCAAATGCCCCAAATTCCATGTTCATAGTATACATCGTATGTCCGATTGGGAAGGTCAAATGCCCCAAATTCCATGTGCATGGTACATACCTAAAGGAAAAATATGGATCGGCCTAGGGTATTGATATGTGAACTTGTCTGATTTGTACCAAACTTGACAAGGGTCTTAAGTTAAGTGGTTTCCATGATCTTGACAAGTATGAAGTGCATCCAATGCCGTATGTCCGGTTGAGAAGGTCAAATGCCCAAATTTCCATGTGCATCGTATGTACGTGAAGGAAAAATGTGGATCGGCCAAGGACATTGGTATGTGAACTTGTCGAATGGGTACCAAACATGACTGGGGTCTTAAGGCAAGTGGTTTCCATGATCCTTCCAAGTATGAAGTGCATCTGACACTGTATGTCTGGTGGAGAAGGTCAAATGTCCAAATTCCATTTGCATGGTACGTATGTGAAGGAAAATTATGGATGGGCCAAGGACATTGGTATGTGAACTTTTCCAATGGGTACCAAAATTGACAGGGGTCTTAAGGCAAGTGGTTTCGATGATCTTGCAAAGTATGAAGTTCATCTGATAGTGTATGCCCGATCGGTAAGGTCAAATGCCCAAATTTCTATGTGCATGTTACGTACGTGTACGAAAAATATGGATCGGCCAAGGATATTGGTATGTGAACTTGTCCGATGGGTACCAAAAATGATAGGGGTCTTAAGGCAATCGGTTTCCTTGATATTTTCAAGTATGAAGTTCATCCAAAATCGTATGTCTAGTCAGTAAGGTCAAATGTCCCAAATTTCATGCACATAGTACATACGTGGAGGAAAAATACGGATTGGCCTATGACATTGATATGTGAACTTGTCCAATGGGTACAAAACTTGTATGCACATGAAGGAAAAATATACGTAAGTCAAGGACATTCATATGTGACTTTATCCGATTTGTACCAAACTTGACAAGGGTCTTAAGGCAAGTGTTTTCGATGATCTTGACGAGTATGAAGTTCATCAGACATTGTATGTCTGGTCGGGAAGGTCACATCCGATTTGTACCAAACTTGACAAGGGTCTTAAGGCAAGTGTTTTCGATGATCTTGACAAGTATGAAGTTCATCAAACATTGTATGTCTGGTCGGGAAGTTCATATAACTAATTGCATTGACATGTAGCATGTTGTGCAATTAGTTATATGTTTTGATACCATTCCTAGTACTATTGGCCACATGAAGATGCAAGGGGTAAATCCATCATCATTTTGGATGTAAGAGAGATTTGGAAGCCACCCATGCCATAGCTAGCATGTTATTTGTCCATTTGGGCCATAGTAGGAACCATTTTGCATGTAAGCATGAATATTTTAGCTAGCTACCACGGAAGGTTTTAAGAAAAGGGTTGGAGCAAATAAAGGAGTATCCATTTTTAAAGGAAAAACATAGTTTGAGTATAACAAAACAATATAATTGGGCGCGAGTCTGCTCGCGTTCGCTCGAAACCCATTTCACGTGAGCTACTTATAAGCGAGTCAATTTGTTAGAGCATGCATGGGAGACACAGATATAAAAGAAAGAAAGCAACTATGCATTAACAATTTTGGTACTTATCGGGACGTCCAAAAAATCGATGAGATGACAGAAATATGCAGAACAAAATAATATATATTGGGCGCGCTCCAAGCAAATGGTCTTGGGTTGTCGGTTAGTCATGAAAGGAAATGGTTATCTCGAAGGTAAAACTCGAAGTAACAAAATTGGGTGGCGGCAAAACTCCCGCCCAACGGCTCTCTCATCGCGTCCTCTAGCTGCTGTCTTTGGTCTTTGCTCTCCCCTGCAACTTCCTACTCTTCACTCGATCCTCCCTACGTATACCTTCCCCTTGCTCCCTGATCTGGTGCACTCTCCTGCAACCCTCATGTCCTTCGATTCCTGTAAGCTCCAGCCTCAAACTAACTAGAGACGTGGAGAAGATACGAGTTCAGCCATGGTTGTTGCTTCTGCCATGGCTCGTACCAAGCAGACCGCTCGTACCAAGCAGACCGCTCGTAAATCTACAGGAGGAAAGGCTCCCCGTAAGCAACTCGCCACCAAGGTATCCTCCTTCCTTCCCCTCTTTGAAAATCCTCGCAAACCGCCCCTCCACGGACCTCTCCCCTCCAGTAGCGATGCGTGCTCCACCTGCTCTCCAAGCTTCTTCTCCCATGAACATTCCCCTCCATCGCGTACTTCCTAGCCAAAGGCCTCTCGATGCAGCTTTCGCAATGTTCTCGTTGTTTCTTTCTGTGTTTATTCTGAAGGCTTCTGATTTGAAGAGAGACGTTCGACGACGCCGTCTCCAAAGTGTATATAGCTCCGATGCTGAAATTGCTAGCCGCGGAGCCCAGGCTCGTCATCTGTGTGCCTGCTACATGAGGTGCAAAGGGGGAAGCATGTTGTCGGATGCTTCTCACATCACTACTGCTCGCCTCGTTGTAGGTAGGTTCTATGTTTAGAACTTTGTCACCTTCATGACAATCAAGCGGTAGCTCCAAAACGTTTGATTCAGTCTTGAAGGTCATGGAAGCAGAAGGCAGAAGCCAAGCACTTCGACTTGTAGCAGGAGGCTGGAGTGCGAAATCTGAGCAAGGGAGGCAATTCGATGAGGAACTATGTTAGTAGAAATCAAATCACCAAGTCAAAAGAGAGCCTGGGGATAGAACAAGGCTGAAGCTGGTGTACAAGTCGTAGGAACAGGATCGGCGATGAGGAAGAATGGAAAGAGGAGGCAAGCGTGAATGATAGATGCGAAAGGAGGTTATATAGGATCGATGAAGGGGGAGATCAATGGACAAGGCACGTTGGAAGCTCCGCCTTCGTATATTCTTGACCTCCCTTTCTCTATGCAATCCTGGCCACCTCCAGCCATGTTCAAGCTCTCGCCCCCCTCCTTCTCTCCGTGCACCGGCCCCCTAGTCCTATTGCCCTCGCCATCCTTCCACCATGCACCCTCCTCTTTCTGCCCCCCCTGCTCTAGAATAAACGACCCTCCCGTGCTGCAGTAGCGTCACCACGTATATGTAGGAGACGCAGCAGAATAGAAAGAAAGCCACTGACGTAAGACGTAGAATATCCTCATTCTATTGATTAGTGGTATATCCTCATTCTTTTGTGCTTGTATTGCAGGGTATATCCTCATTCTATTGATTAGTGGTTGCGCTACGAGGACCACTCTATCTCGTTTGATCTACTAATCCTCCAGGTTGGACAAATGCTTTATCTCCTTACTTGCGTTGCAATGTAGATTTAATTTATTTCTTGATTATCTTGTAAAGATTTAATTTCTTTCTTGATTATCTCTAAAATAAATATGTATAGATCTTGTATTTTTTTGTTACCTTCTTGAAGAAAGAAACAAATTAGGGAGTATGAGTTGGTTCTTATATTATGCTATGATGTACTATTCTTAAGTTCTTCACATTATGCTATGATTATGTTATAATTGTGTTCTTATATTACGCTTATATACTTGTGTTATATTATGCCATGCTATGTTACTTATCTATAAGTTTTTGCTATGTAGGTCAAATGCAAGTGGGGTTTAGGATTTGCTTTATGCTTGTATTATGTCTTACATATTGTATCATGTCTAAACACATTATCTATGTGTTAGCTGTGTTTCTTCCTCTAATGGTGTTTCATCCGTATGTTAGCCCTATGTATGTTAGCTAAGTTATATATCTTGGTCTCTACTCTATCTAAGTTAGCTCCATCATATACCTTGTGCCACATAAGCAAGAGTTGTCGGTTGTTAATAGGTTATAGATGCTTGCATGGCTCATGCACTTCTACTCTATGCTTCAATGCTTACATATTCATGCTCTATTCTTCAATGTCATGCACTTTATATGTCATGGTGTTTCATCCTCTAATGGTGTTACATCCTTTGATTGAGTTTCAGATGGCAAGTTCCTCAAGCAATTTGAGAAGGTGTACTTGCAACTATAGGTGTGCCCATACCCCTCAAGGGTGGCAGCTTATTAGTAGAAGCACCTACTATGAGCATTGCAACCATGACTTATCTGGAAATGTGCATCCGATTCAGCAAAGAGAAGTTCAAATTGAGAGTGAAGAGCGGATGCCATCTCATGTAGAACAAGCAAGGGAGATGAATACGTCTTCTAGGGTGATGGAACGAAGAAGGGTTTTTTGTAGTTGTCTCGCATATTGTCAAGGTGGACGACATGTGGCTCCATCAACTTATGTTTTACACCAACAATTGAGGCATAGATACGAAGGCTTGGGTATGCACTTGGGGTTCTTCGAACAAGGTGATACAAATGAAAATGTATCACAAGATCTTCATGATGAGACTAATGAAAATGAATTGCATGACCTCAATGATGAGCCGATTGACCCCCCTATAGTCTTTGCTAGTGTTGATGAATTGCAAGGACCCTCGCTATATGCAATCAAATACTAGAGAAGATAATTGAGTTCCAAGCTTTATGGGATGAGCATCAAATACCAATCAAGGCCCAAGATAAAATGCTTGAGCTCTTGTTTGGAGACATGGGTGGAAGAAGAGTAGGTAGAAGTGGAAAATGCAAGAAACCAAGCTTGAGTAAACTCTTGGTACAACTACCAAAATCATGGGATGGCACCCTTGATGGAATAATAGTTCCTGCTTGTTGGGAGCAACTAAACTCTATGTTCAATGGACTTGGTATGATTCAATCTCAACGCTACAGACTATGTATCGGTCCAGATGATAATCGACATGATATTGAGCTTCTTCAACCTAGTGAAGAGGATGTGTATGCTGGAAATGCAATACTATGTTCTTGTCACGAGAATGCAAGGAAGAGAATCTTTAAACGTGATTGTTCTACATGTTGTGAGAAGTGTAAAAAATGTAATAAGCCAAGGAAGGATTTGCTAGCATTTGACTACTTGCCTATTGGTAAGCAACTAGAGCTCCTAGTCAAGAGTAAAACAAATTGTCATGATTTACTAAATATGTGGCGTAGAAAGGAAAGGTGGTTGGGAGAGGAAATAAATGCACAACCAGATAGTAAATGTGAATTTTGGGACGGATCAAAATGTCGTGAGGTGCAAGACTTTTGGAATCCGAATGCTGAATATGAGCTGCCAATGGTTTGTGGAAACCCCAAATGCAACAAAGTGTATACCACATATCCAACATCATGTTTCTCAAAGGTTTTAAAAAGAGGATGGAATGAAGGGACACAAGAGTACGAGCTTGTATGTAAGCAGTGCCGCTTTTCCAACAAGTGCAAAAAGAAATCATGCAAGGTATACATTTCTTTATAAAACGAATATAACTTCTTCTCTTTGGTTTATAACTGTGCTCTCTTTGTCATATGTATTAAAAGATATTATATTAACAAGTATTTTAATCACAGGGTGATCCTCGAAACTTTGCACTTCTTCTCCATTGGGATGGTTTTCAAGCTTCTCGAACCACCCAAAAGGATTGTGGTGCTATTGAAATTATGGTTTTAAATGGTGGAAAGAGCTCCATAATTGGAGTTCTACCAGTATTGTTTATACCATTTAGTTGCAAGAAAATAATTTGAAACTCAAGTGATACCTTTAGCACATTCTTGCGGCCTCTTATTGATGAACTAGAACAACTTTTCATCAAGGGGATTGAGGTGTTTTACAACTATCCCGTGGAACAAATATTTGATGTTTTCTTTGGTAAGACTAAACTATGCAATCTTCGTGCAATGTTGATGATGGTCACTGGAGATCATCCAGCCCAGTGCAAGATAGGTTTATTCAAAGATGGTGGACAATCATTTTGTCGAAGGGATAAAGCTCAAGCCACTCTAGATGTTACTAATCCTTCATTTCAAGGGAGATATGTGTATGATGGTAATAGGTTTCAAGCTAGGTACCCACCTCCCAAACGCTCTTTGACTGAAATGGTCGAGGCCTTGTCACAATCAAGAAAAGCCTTCACACAAGTAGAACGAGAAGGAATACTAAAGACTGCTGGATTATCTGGAGAGTCCATACTATGGAGGTTATATGATCTCTATGGTTTTAATTTATCATTGGACTTAGTATATGATGCAATGCATGTTTTTTCCTTGAATGTTTTTAGCAAATATATCACTTCACTCATGAGAGCATCAACCAATGAGACCAAAAGAGCGATAGACTCTTGTGTTGAGGTAGTAAGTAAGATTGCGCCTTCATCTATTCGGTATGGGCGATGGCCACATGTTCCAAGTAAGCATCATGAAAGCTTTAAGGCTGAGGAGAACCAAAAGTTTATGCAATGGTGCCTACCATATATCTTAAACAAAATAGAAGGTATTCCAAAGCACTTACATGACTTGGGTATTTTGTTGATTGATATTGCACATAGTTTCTATAATTATAGCCGTGACAATGGTTGGTCAAAGGAAACTATGAAAACAGTACGTGCTTTACTCCTTGCTTGGAGAGTAAAAAAAGAAGAGTCATTGGGAGCAAATTCTTCACCATTAGAGCATGTTGCAGGTTCGTATACCATCTTACTAGATGTAAACTTGAACAACATTTGATGACTAGTGTTCCTTTTGTATCTTTGGTGTAGTCTAACCAAATTCTCTTATGTTTACAGGCAATGCGGAAATATTAGATGATGTTTATAGACATGGGATGCATGATGTATTTTGGTGCTATCTATTTGAACGCCTAGTTTCATCTTATGTGGGTGTCAATACCAATAATCGAAATAATGAAGTAACATATGCTCACTTCTATATGAGAACCCATTTTACTAAGGTTTTTAGTACCATGCAAGAAGAAATGGATGGTCTCATGCCACATGAAAGGTTGTTAATGGAGGTACATGGATCTATTTATCTCCCTGATGGTTATGAAACAACCAATCAAGAAAGTCCATCATGTCATTCAATACATGAGTTTGGACTTTTAGAGGTTTCTTCAATCATGAAAGCTAAGGATTTTGGGAGAGTTCTTGTCATGCATAACGGAAATCTTCCTTGCTACAAAATGATGAAACTAAAAGGCATTCCAATAACAAGGAAGAGAAGAGTACATCGATTGCTCTCTCAAGAAGAACAAAAGTATCTTGAACAACTTTGGTGTACTGAAGTGGGTTTTCTTCAAGGACGTCATGTCACAATATATCAAAAGGTCTTTTATAATGGTGATATTTATAAGGTTGGAGATGATGTAGTGGTAAGAGTGGATGGAAACGATGCAACGGAAAGTGTAGGTCATTGGAAGGCACACATTAGGGAGTTCTTCTCTATACAATGGGATGGAGAGTATATGGTTTTTTTTAGTGCAAAGTACTATAAGCAATGCATTACAATGATAAATGACAAGGAGCATTTGTTGATAGACCCGGTAACAGGAATGAGTGTATTACAAGCTCAACGTCTTCCATACTATTGGGATTGTATAAGATCCATAAGTTCTTTGTTGCATAAGTTTATGCCTTTGCCTATTAGTAGTAAACTTATTGCATATGAAACAAAAGACTTGGCTCAAAGAACACGGCTATTGAAAATAGATGAAGTTAGTTGTGTGCCTCCTTGGTTGGAACATGATGATGTTGTGCTAGCACGCATTGATGTTAGTGATTTGAATAGTCAATTCCTACATGCTGTGATAAGAGCAGTTGATTATGAAAGGAAGCAAATCATGCTAGCATGGCTGAAACAAGATCACACGCATGAGAACACATGGAAGGTTGATAATGAAGAGAGCTTTTGGAGGGACTGGAACTGTTGCATCATAATAGTACCAGGATAGGCGGTTATCAGTAAGAGGAGAGTAGTGTCATCTAATGGTGAAACTTCTTATTTACCTATGGTTTGGATATCATAATAATACCATGATATCATTAGGTATGCATGATGCATTTTCATGCAAGCGAGAACAAGTAAGAATAATTATTCTTTTTCGTTTATTACTTATAATGCTCTTTTCTTAAATAGAAGAAATATTCTTATTGTAAAAACAAATACTAGCTATTTTTTTAAATTTTTTTGCTAAGCCTTATGGTTTTATTGAATTGTTGTTCAGGCTAGAGTTTATTATGTCTTCTCCCGATGTACCGAATTTGGAATCCTTATTGGAAACTATCTCTCAACTACAAAAGACAGTAGAGCAGCTAAAGGGAAATAATACTAGCTCTTCAAAAAGATTGCATGTGGTAAGCTCCATGAGTAAAGAGATGTCCAAAATGCCTCAACGATGCACAATGCAAACAAATAGTGGTGATGTATCTTTGCTAGAGATTCCTACTTATGATCAAATTTTTCGACCCCCAAAGTTGGCAGATCGTGAGTGTGGCATGCTCTATGGAAGGGATTTTTTACTACGCCATTGCAGGGATAACCAAAATGTGACTTACTGTAAAAACCATCGTACAGTGCAGTTGTGGGTCAAAAATAATGAGATTATTATGGATTTACGGCACAATAAAGATGAACAACAAAAAATCAAGGATTTTATTCAAGATAACTATGATCAAATTTTGCCACTTAAGTTTCCCGGAGCTACATACTTTTGGAAGCAAGAAGATGTTTATATGTACTATGTTCGAACAATGCAAGCAAGCCGAAAGTACAAAAAAAGAAAAAGCATCACCTCTTCTGCGGGCTCTTCAGTGGGATCTTCTATGGTAATATCTTTCTTCATAATGCAAATTGTCTATTATGTTCTTCTTTTATATTTAAATAAATTCACTATATTATAATTATTGCAGGAAACAATTGGTGCATTATTTGAGAAAGAAGAACAAGTTTTGCAGGGATATGTAAGTTTGATGATTATTTGTATTTCCCTTCTATACGTTTAAGTCATTATACATGTGTTAATTCTTGAGCATTTTATTATAATGATGATAGGAGGAAGAACAACTTATAGTAGCTGCATCTATAGAGGATCATGCTCCATGTCAATATGACTTGGAACACGGTAGTGAAATGTTGGTTCAGGTTTGTATCACATATTTCATATACATTGTAATTTATACTTATTTTCTTGTGAATTTGTTTATAAGAATTATGTAATCTTTGTTAGGTAGGAGAAGGTGTTTATTGCCCAGAAATGCCACAAGAGTTAGCAACGACTGAAGATCATCATTTTTCAGCATCTAAATCTTTCATGGAGTTATTGCAAGAGACAGAACAGGTTGGAAAATTGATTATCGTTGCCATTTTATATTTAATTGTGTGAGTAAAAATTGATTTTGTAATATATAAAATTTATCAATCTTAGGCTTTACTACATAGATAGAGTTACTATAGTGAATCTATTATATAGTAACATTCTAAAGTAAATTTGCTAGTCTATATGAAAAATGCTCGGTTTTACTATATTGCTAAATTTACTAGAATTAGTCTTACTAGTAAACTTAGAATATAGATTTGCTATATAGTAAAAACTTAACTATATAGTAAATTCTTGTCTATATGGAAAATGCTTGGTTTTACTATATTGCTAAATTTACTAGAATTAGTCTTACTAGTAAACTTATAATATAGATTCGCTATATAGTAAAATCTTATCTACATAGATACTCCTTGGTTTTCCTATATACAAATTTACTAGATATAGTATATCTAGCAAATTAATGTTAATCATTTGCTATATAATAAATTACTTACTATATAGACAATCTAGTAAATGTTCAGAATTTACTATTCCGGAATTTTGCTAGATACGTTCATTTGTATCTAGCAAAATACATTTTTTTTACTATATAGACAAAGGTTTAGAGTTCCTTGTGCTACTAGAGTGGTGAAACACGTTTACAGACTCATCAGGCTGGATGGCGCGCAAATAAACACGGCTTAGCCTCTGATGCATGTATATTTTCCGCCTTTTCGTCGTTTCATCTATCTTTCGCTTGACGTGTAAACTATCGCAGGTATAATCGACCTTCTCTTTTTCTTTTCTCTAGGGGTCGTGGCTCATAACTCCTATCCACATGGATAGTTCCCTTGCTCACTTACCCCTTCAGATCATTCCCAAGGATCAATGCGTGTAGAAAATCACAAAGTAAGAGATAATCATGAGCGCATTCTAAATCGCCAGTCTATTCGTGGAGGTGCATCCATCCGATAGTCAAGGTCTTCCAAATGACGGGTTGGACTATCAATGGGTAGTTTTCTTAAATCGTTTACAAAAACCAGTCCATCGCAATCGCTCTAGGTCATCCTAGGGTGAGTATTTCACCCTCAACCATCACAAAAGTGATTCATGGCGAAAATTCTGGGCTTCATTCCTTATCGAATCCAGCATTCCCGTATATAACCCATGTAGTACGTGAGTGACAATCTAGCGTCATTGGCAGGAAACTTCATTTGGTATAGGCAGATGCTAGATTTCCATTTCGCAAACCGTCATTTCCCTTCTATTTATATAGAAAAGGAAACTTCTGGTCTCATTAACGTTTTAAACTAGTAGCGTAGCCAGACAAGCCCGTTGATCATTGCCCTTCACTATTCTATGCTTCTAAGCATTCCTGCCTTGGAAGCGTGATCTTCTATATAGGCTCTTGGCTTTCTCCCTCGATTGCAATCACGTAGTAGTTCACTTGTGGGAGGTCCATAGCTGGCCTACTGTATCGCGTACTCTCTAAGCGAGCTCGATTTTCCTTGCAGTGTACTAGTCCAAGGTCCTTTGCTCAATAAGCACGCTCCTGACTCGTGCCTCCTTCTCCCTCACAATATCTTGGGAATAGTGTCTCAGTATACCGTTTCTCTTCCTGAAGGGACTCTCTTGGATGCTCTGACTGCGGGTTTCGAGGAGGTTTAATTCCTCTCCCTTTTACATGTCACTACATGTCTACAGTTCCACTAAGCCATTGTTCGACCGCCGCGCTCTCTGGTCCAGCGATTCGGGTGATCTCCCCTTAGTGGTGATTTTGCATCCCTCATTAATTCCGCGCTGTTGCTCAGTACTACACTTGGACTCATGTGTGGTGCTCTCCGTTAATGGACTCCTCTCTCATAGTTTTTTGATCTAACCCCTGTATATCTCCCTACCTCAATGGGTATCCGCTAGGCAATTATAGGTATGTTCTATTTCTCTTTAAATATATCTACAATATCGCATGCCCCTAATTTGCGGGTTTTTATATTATTGGTTATCTCTAATTCCTTTTTTGGCTATATCAAATCCCACTTCTACTAATCCGTAAAACTTATTGGGAGTTTTTTGTTTATACCCCATAATTGGGGTTACTCCTCTATGTCTCCCATATCAACTCCATTCTATATATCTCTCCCATTCCTTCCGAGCTAGGGTATCTTTAATTCCCGACTCTTAACATTCCTTGGCACAATCGATTAATCTAGACTATTGTACGTCTGCCATTAAATAATCTATTGACTCTTGTAATAAAAAACTCCATAAAATATCATGTCATTAAAGGCAAGGTCCTATAATATTCCTTAGCCTCTTTATTGGTGTCCTTGTCAAAGGATGGGAAAGCACGTGGCAACCCTTCCTTAAGGAAATAGAGAGAAGAGATATATTTTGACCATATCAGAAGCTAATAGAAGACCATAGTAAAATTTGGCCGTTTTATTGAAAGTGAGGGTTCAATTTTCAAGCCTCATCCAGAGTTCAGAGAGAACCAAGCAGCTAGAATGAAATATAGCACAAATGTGTGGGCATTTCATGCATTTTACTGTGATAAGGGGAGGCGACAATGTATGCGAAGATGCAAGGCATGTAAGTGAGCCTACTAGAGCATGAAAGAGAACAAGACCTTCGATTGCAAAAGGAAATAACAACCCAATCTGAGAATTGATTGCTACACTCTACTATGTTATCTGGGTAGAAGAAGGCACCACCATTACTCTCAAAGCTTCATCAATTCTCCGTCAAAGCTTCAACAAGACTCCACTAGAGTGATAGGGTCAAAAGGAGGAAGGGCATGATGTGGGTGAGCAAAGGAAGGCATGATCTGTCAAAGCTAAAGTATCCATCTCTCTCTCTCTCTCTCTCTCTCTCTCACACACACACACACACACAATTTTTTGGACTTTCCCCTTTGTGATTTCCTTTTGCCTCATTGTGGCTTCTTGAAAGTTTGTCATTAAATAGCCTAAGCATTGTGTTTAGTTAGAAAAAGTTTTTTTTTCATGTTTAAAAAGAAAAGAAAAAAATGAAATATATATACATGTTTCACAATCAAGACTACATACGCACATATATCTATATTTACTTCCATTCATTTATTAAGTGAAGAGTTTCCATATGGTAGCCAAAGGGGAAAGCGAGCCTAAATTTGTGTGTATGTGAGTGTATGTCTCCTAAGCTTCAGTGTTTGTGTGTGTTTGTGTGCATACGTGCATGTGTGAGGGCTATAAATATATATAAGTAGTCACAACTGAGAATTTGTTTGTTGTGTGTGTGTGTGTGTGTGTGTGTGTGTGTGTGTGTGAGAGAGAGAGAGAGAGAGAGAGAGAAAATTTCTAACAAGGATGTGTGCATGTGCACACGAGAACAAAAGGGGGAGCGGGGGTGGAGGGGCAGGGTTCCTATGTTTGAGTGTTTGTTTGTGTATGCATGTGTCCGTTTGAGAACGAAAGGGGGGGGGCGTTCCTATGTTTGAGTGTCCCTTTGTGTATGCATGTGAGGAAGACACTCAAGCGAGATAAAAAACACGTGGCCTTCAATCTTGGAATTTCATTTCTTAGAATTAAAGAATTTTAAGATCCCACCTTGAGACCCAGAAGCTATGAGCGGGTCGCTAAGAGGGCCTCCCCGCGCAAGCCAATGGCTGTGGGGGAGCCCTACTGGCAGGATTTATTTGTAGCCCCATGAAGCTAGAGAGCTAGCTTAGCGGGGCTCCCTAGTAGTCCAATGCTAGCCTAGAGAGCTTGAAATCTGAGATTCCAACCCAACATTGGGGGAAAGTGCAAGCTGTGAAGGCTATGGAGGATGCAGACATTTTAAAATTAATGGCTTTGGAAACACACGGGGATGCGAAACTGATGGCAGAGCCCCTGCTATCTCCGTGTGTGTGCACATAAATAGGAGGAACAAGGTGCTGTGGTCATGTGAAGGTGTTCCAGTGTGCTTGAAGAATTTGCAGAAACCATTTTTTGGTGGCATGGAAGAATTTGCTAATCAGTTTTCGGTGACTAATTAATTGGCTGAAGGACTTCCGCAACGCCAGGGATGCCGAAGTTTGAGCGTAACATTGCTAAAAAATGTTCGTTGTTAATGTTGTTAACGGGTCTTTTTTGCAGCCTACCAAAACGGTGAAATTCTTGGAGGACGGCAAAACTATTTTCGAGATTGCAAAACCATTTATGTTGCAAACGGGTCATGTTGATGTTTCTCCTCACGTCAGTAAAGAGTCAAGACCACTCATTCTTCTTGGCATTTAGTTTCCAAGAAACAAATGCGATGCCCACATATGATATAACAAGGTGAATGGTATTTAATCATTCATGAGGCCTGCCCAAGATAAAAAAGCAAAGAAAAAGGAAATGGTGTGCCCAAGATAAACAAGGACAGGAGATGCAAGGATTTATTACCATCGGTCTCTTTGATGATCACCAAAAAATGGTTTCTGCAAATTCTTCAATGCCACCAGAAAATGGTTTCTTTGTCGTTTCTCAACCACTCTAAGGACGAGAGTATATATATACATTGTCTCATCAGGTGAAAGAAATTCAACATGAATTAGTAGCAGGAGCTCTTAAGTACAACCGAATTGAAGCGATGAAGGAGGAAATGGCTTGTGATCTTGGAGAGAGATTGAAGGAATTGAGGGCACAAAGCTAAGTAGCTTAGAGGTCCAAGGTCATAAATACTAGACTAGGAAAGGTGGGACTCGAGTTATAAAGAATCACGATTTTAAGTTGGTTGCTCCCGAGTCCCACGTTTCGTTAACATCAACTTAAAGAATCACGATTTTTATCGTTAACATCAACTTAAAGAATCACGATTTTTATAACCTTAAAGAATCACGATTTGTAGGTTTGCAAAAATCGAACCGTGGGCCAAAAAGAGAGTGTACATTCACCGAGGAGGCACGACGTGCACGTTTCATGGGAACCATGGATCACGTGACGAGCTCGGATCCGTTTTCAACTTTCAAGTGACGCTTAATAAAAGCTTTCTGCCTTTCTGCCTCCTGCACAGTCATCGAGAGTGGAACTTTGAAAACTTGCAAGTATCTTTGTTCACGCCGACGTCTGTGACCGTTTGTCTCGTGACAGCTTGTGTGACGGACACTAGAGCTGCTCATTACCGTCTAGATTACGCATTGTCGTCTTCAATCTTCCTCCGTTGCACTTCAAAAGTTGGCGTTCCAAATCCGAAGTCGCTCGACCTCCTTTGCAGTGAAACTAATAAAGCTGTGTGAATTCCGCCTGCAAGGTTGCTTGCGTGCGTGTGTGTGTGTGTGTGTGTAGAACGAGAAAGAGGTTATTACAATTACAATATACACAAAGTTACAACGTCCTCATTGATTCTGTTCATACAGATGTGTTGAATCTCTACGTATTTTCTCACCTGTGTCCAATCTTCACAGTGAAAATCAAAATCTAGCCGTAGAAATCTACAGTCGTACTTCCAGGGGTCTTTTGCAGGTGAATTATAGCTGCCTGTCAGTGCCTGAATTTGAGAGGTAAGTTATGGTGCAAGTCGGTGTGTGGGTATTTTCCAGATACAACATTCAACTATTGCAGATCAAAAGTTGACGTTGGAAATCAAAAGTTGGCGTCTTTTGAGTGAATTGAAATACTGTCTGAAATTTCTGAGTCACAAGTGTGTGTATATAAATCGAGAAGACGATACAAGTTGAATACAACAACTTCTTCTCTTACCGTGCACGTCCCTTCAATGGCATCTCTTCCTTGCCATCTTCCAGTTCTTCTTGCCTTCCTGTTCGCCGCTCCCGGCCTAGCCTTCTCTGCATCATCCCATCGTCCCACCTCTCCCTTCATCCTTTCCAACTCAACCCTCTCTCGAAGTAGCTTCCCCGATAATTTCACCTTCGGAGCCCTCACTCTCGCCGTCAAGGTTCGCCTTCTTTCATATTCCAGCTACGCTTGGAGCTGGCTTCCATTTGTTGTTCCGTTTCGGATTGTCTCTATATTATACTATGTAGCAACATTGGTGACGTCTGTTTCTGTCTCCGGTAATGCAGCACGAAGGAGCCGCTGTTGTCGACGGAAAAGTAGACAGCCTTTGGGACGCTTATGCTAGAAATGCAGGTTTTCCTCTTCTTATATTCTGCGTTGTGCGATGGACAGCGACCTGCTTTTTAATTAATCCCGCACCTTCCTGAGAAAAATTATCGTTCTCTATTTGTTGAGAACGTGAGCTCTCACGCTCGTTTGCCTGTCATACGCAGACGTCGTCCTTGATGGGAGTACTCCTGCTGATGGTGGAGATGAATATAATAGATATGAGGTATACAGTCTTATTGTCTTCCTCTAAGATCTTCAGAGCAAGCACCGTGCCTCACTGGCTTGAGGGCTTGCGTATGACATTTTGAAATCGGGTCAATTGTAGGAGGACATCGAGCTTTTGGCTGACCTCGGAATGGACGCATTTCGATTTTCTCTCGCGTGGACAAGAATTCTTCCCAGTGCGTGAACACATTTCAACTTATAAGTGTATTAGTTTTCTATACGGAAATCTCTTCTTTAACGCTACCCTGCTGTCTAATGTTATGAAGCGCAGACGGTAGTCAAGTTAACGATGCGGCGATAGCACATTATAATGACATTATCGACTCTTTGTTGGAAAAAGGTATTGGGTTCAATATTAGCTTCTCTTCTTAAGATGCGCTCTATATTTCAAGATACATTACGTTTTGAAGATCCACAATCTGTTTCTATTTATGAGTGAAACAGGGATAGAACCGCATGTGACTCTTTGGTCGGAAGATCACCCTCAATCGCTGGAAGAAGCCTACGGCGGTCTGTTAGACGCACGATTTGTGTAAGCTCCTTCTCCTTTAAGTTTGAAGTCGCC
Organism: Dipteris shenzhenensis; assembly: GCF_047967505.1. NCBI lineage: Eukaryota > Viridiplantae > Streptophyta > Polypodiopsida > Gleicheniales > Dipteridaceae > Dipteris > Dipteris shenzhenensis. The sequence continues at coordinate 36,190,394 of NC_141600.1, read as the reverse complement.
GAAGTCGCCGAAACGGTCAAGCCAGAATCTGCATCTAGGGGCTAACAAGAGTGCCCGTTGCGTTACGATGCAGGCAGGACTTCGTAGTGTACGCAAATGTCTGTTTTGCTGCCTTTGGGGATAGAGTGAGGCATTGGATAACGCTGGACGAGCCTAACGATTACGCAGCTTTGGCGTATGCATCGTCGCAGAGCCCACCAGGGAGATGCACGCCGAGCAGCGACTGGGGCAACTGCACTGCGGGCAACTCCTCGACGGAGCCATACATAGTGGGTCATCATCTACTACTGGCACATGCGGCAGCGGCGAGGCTATACAAACAGCAATACCAGGTAGAGAGTAGCTGTTGTCGATGCAGAATCGTAATGCGGCGCTGTGGTTTTGAATATCATGGCTGTTAATGCAAACAATAAAAGAACTGAAGAAGAGAGAGAGAGAAAGAGAATGGTTGAAAAGCCTGCATACGTAGATGTAGCAGCAACTTATGCAAGAAAACGTGAACTATGGGGTAGCATGCGCTGTAGAATTGACTAGCATGGCTGTTAATGCGAACAATGAAAGAATTGAAGAAGAGAGAAAGTGCGAACAATGAAAGATTTGAAGAAGAGAGAAAGACAGAGAGAGAATTGTTGGTTGAAAAGGCCTCAGGATAATCTCCATCCTGCTTCTTTCGACCTCGTCCAGCTCCAACTGCACTCCAGTCCTCCGCTTCAGCTTGTCCTCTCTAAAGGAGTACCTTCCAATTCATTACCTAGATCCGTTGTTGTTGCTCCCTCATTCAAGATCTCCAGCGTCCAGCAGAAGTCTCTGTTTTATCAGGCCCTCTCGTTAACCTTCTTGCAAGAATCCCAAACACCCAAAAGCACCGTGACCTCCACAAACAATTTCCATCCTCTGGAAATCGGCTGAGACAGAACCTTCAACAAAAAAAAGTTGGTTTGGACAACCACTGCGGATTCAGGTACCGCCCATAGTTCCAGGTCCCAAAGCTGCGAATCGCGATCCAAACTGCAAAGCAATTTCTGCCATTACACTTGGAAAAGAAACGTACCAAAAGCGGCTTACTACATTTATAGTGCACCTGGGGAGCGGGACGTAACATTTCGAGCTGTAGCTTTGGCATTACCATTCTCTGACGTGGAGAAATTATTTGTAGCTATAGCTAAAAGGAAGATTTCTGCGAACGGGATTCATTCTCTGACGTGGAGAAATTATTTGTGGCTATACCTAAAAGGCAGATTAATTTCACCTTCAACGTTTCGCTCTGTGAACGGGATTCTATCCCTTATGGAAGGTCTGTTCGGGGACAGAGGGTCACCACGTCCAAGTCAGCCCATGCTTCCCAACCTTTCACAAACGAGGAAAGAAGCAGGATGGAGATTTGAAAAGCCTGCATGCGTAGGTCTACTGGACTCGGGAGCATTTAATGCAGCGCTGGCTTGGTTGAAACGGAGATGTGAGGGAGCTGTGAATGTGAGAGCTGCACAGTTTTGATTGGCTCTCCCATCTCACTGTGTACCAACAAGGCCAGTGCCTGCTGCCACTTTACTGTTCGATGCTGAGAAAATGGAGCAGTGGTGCTGGAAATGGCACCCTCCAAAATTAAGTTGCGGAATTAGTGGCGCTTCAACACTCCCTTGAAATCTGTGCAATGCTCCAAAAACCATCACCAAAGTCGCAATTTGTGCACCACGTGCACTGGCCCTTATAGACATGAATGTGCAGAACGTGAGCAGGGGACTTCTGTGAAATAAATGTGAAGAATGTGAGCTCTCACAGATATAAGAAGAGGAAGTTATTACGTCTCGCCTCTTTCTCTTTGGACCTGTTTGCCCGCCATGGGGTGCGGTGGCGGTGGCAGCAGATTCCGCCACCGGTGGCCAATAGAGTCCACATAGGCTCTGGTGGTCTGTTTTAGCCATCGGTGGCCAAACACCCAGTAGTCATTGTCCAACTGGCGATCGCAACCATCTTCAGGAGTGCGTGGCTTGAATCCCTCCTGCCACTCATCCTCCCACCTGTGCGAAAATGTCTATCACCATCACACCCATCATCGCAGAAACAAGCACTACTTGAGGTACTGCGCAGACTCCCAATGGGAGCCTTGACGGGGAGAGAGAGAGAGAGAGAGAGAGAGAGGGAGGTAGGAAGCCATTAAGTCTCACGAATCCTAAGAATTGCTGCCCATCATGGACAATTCGAGTAAGGAATGCGATGACTTATTTGCAAAGCAGCAGCAGCTCAACTAGTTAGGCATTCTCCACCTAAGCTGGTTGCCCACGTTCAATCCCCTTGGGAATCCCCTATTGCTTGTTAGCATAAGCCATGGGTCGATGTATCCCTCGTAGTTGGCCATGTGTGTTTAAGTAGGGGGGATGAAAGACCTAGACAATGTACTTTGAAGAAGAGCTTTTCAAAATTTTGCAATTTGCCACAAAAAATGGTTTCCAAACTCCTTGGTACAAAGTCTTTTGGAAGCATGACTAGTTGACCATGCTATACATGATGGGTGGTTGTTCTTTAAAGGATGTCTCTGTGTGTTGCTCCCATTCCGTGCTACTATTCTCTATGATATGCACGATTCTACAGCGGGCAGACAAAGAGGGTTTGTAGGCACTCTCGAGAAGATCGAGCCTAAATTTTTCTAGCCACATTTACACAGTGATGTTCATCAATATGTATCTCATTGCCAGGTCTGCCAGTAAGTGAAGGTATCCCATAGAAAGCTATCAGGATTACTCTCCTTAAGATTCCGGATCAACCTTTTTAGCATGGATTTTGTTACGGACCTTCTACCAGCTATTGGTACCAGAAACACCATGTGCGTAACCATTGTGGACAGGTTTAGCAAATTTGTCATGTATATTCCATGCAAAGTACAATCTTTGCACATGACACAGCTCGTCTTTTTCTCAAATGGTGGTATCCCATGTGTGGCATGCCCCGTATTATTGTCTCCAACATGGATTCCAATTTCACCAGTCAATTTTGAAGAGCCTTGTTTGACAACTGTTGTACCAAACTTAGTTTCTCCAACAGTTTTCATCTCCAATCAGATGGCGAGACAGAAGTCTACAACAAGTTATCGTTTGACATTCTGGAGTGCTATGTTGCAGGTGCTCAGGCTCACTGGGAGCAGTATTTACCACTAGTTCGAGGGATCCTGAATGACACTCATTCTTCCAGTGTGAGTCGGACTCCCTATGAAGCAGCTTTTGGCAAGAAATTCAAGTCCCTTCTCACCATGACATCCAAGAAGGTATATGAGGCCGATCTTGATTCGTATCATAGAGACCTATGAGTAGATCATGGAGGCAGTAGAAGACTGCATTGCCAAAGCCCAGGAGACCTACCAAACGCAAGCTAGGCACAGGTGTGACTCCAGCTACAAGGAAGGGCAGTGGGTCTATCTTCGGATCATGCAGAAATGCCTTAATCAAATTAGGAGGAGTGCTCGAAGTTCTCTCATCGAAGCTTTTGCCCCTTCAATAATCAAAGTAGTGAATGATGCGGCCATGAGGTTGCAGTTACCTTCCACATGGACCATGCACTTACATGGATCATATTCTTCAACGAGTCCATCTCTCCATAGCTTCATAGACCTAGGTTATGTGGTGGATAGATTCATAGTGCCATGTGTGCATAGATATCACATGACGATGCACATAGTCAAGGATCACATCATCATCATTACCATGTCATCATTGACAGCGCAGACTACCATCTCATCAGAGACGTGGTAGTGCCACTTCAACATGGCCACATCACAATGCTATGTCATTATACCACATCATCATGTGCCATCTAAGTACGCTGCGTTCCATAGGCATACTTTTCACCTGCAGTGTATTTGCTGCGACTTTACATGGGTGGCACTGCCAACGTGGTGTTAGATAGATGTAGGAATATGAGTACCGATGATAGACTAATCGGGTTGTTCAAGCAATGGCTCACTTGGATTGTTGGACTTCGATCTCCCTAAGGCTGAGCTGGTCCATACATAAAATGCGACAAAAGGTTTTTTAATTGTTCATTTTAGTGCTCGGTTGAAGAGGCTGTAATAGATCAAATGTAGTTCCGATGATTCTGACCTATGGAAAAGTCAGAACGTGACCAATGCGTAGAGCATGTCTTGATAATATGGCATTGTGTCACATTTGTTGACTATTTTTGGCACCACTTGGCTATTTCCTACTCCTTTTTGTCATCAAATTACTATAAGCTTGATCTTTGACACACAATTCTTCCATCATGACTTGGATTACAGATTTACTGAGTACATCTTTCACATGCACGTAGGTTGGATCATGGATACAAAATGCTTTGTTTTGAGAGGGAATATTATAGATTGACAAGTTTCACATGAGACTGATGTAGATAAAATGGAGTCAGCTCTTCAAATAGCAGCTACACACATTTACCCACGTACGAGAGTTGAAAGTCAAATGTGGGACATCATTGATGCCATCTCGAAGATGTGGTGCGAGGGGCTTGACTGGACCCCATATACAAAAGACCCTTTGACTGGTTTGGGACCTGGGTAGTTCTTTAGGACAAGTGTTCACTCAGAGTCTTCTACAGCAGGATCACGGTAAGCCCTACTGGATTTCCTTCAGAATGGGCCTGAGTCGATTACTCTAGAGGTAGCTGTCCATTTGGATCGGACTCGGACCATAAGTTATAACTTTTTCTGTTCGAACGGGATCAATCTACATGGTGCCTTTGGTATGGAAGGGGAGAGGTACCCTTCTCCTGTTGGAAAGGTCACCTCCCCATCTGTAAGCCCCCAAATGAGGAGAGCGTGGGGGAGGGAGACCTAGGGCAGGATGTGCCCAAAGAGAGATTACCTGGATGTGTGGATCTGGGACAGATCTGGAGCATTCATGGTTGGTGGAGTATCCCAAGGATGAAAGGCTGCATCAAGAGCAGCTCATGTGCAGGAAGATGGCGGGGACACATTGTCTTGGATCAGGCCTGGCATGAGGCACTCAGAGGACAGCTTCAGGATGACACAAGGCGTGGAGTCATGGCTAGACTGTGGGCAGGATTGCGACCTGCAACAGACACCAGCAGATGGCATCAGCATGGCGAGCCATATGGCAAGGGTAGTGGGCAGACGAAGGGCCTGTAACAGACCCTGATGATGGTGCATAGGTTGGCGCAGCAGAAGCAGGGTGAACAGGCGCTGACATGGCGGAGGATGGAGCAGCACATGGCAGCCCATATGGAGGGCTGGTTGGGCTAGGCAAAGCCAGCCAACCAGGCCCTATCTAGGGCTGGCCAAGGGCTCAGCCCCTGCATGGAATCGTGGGCCAGCAAGCCCTAGAAAAGAGGGCTCCAAAGGAGCATTTATAGGCAGACCAGGTCAGGGCCTGGTCGGCCTGTTTGGGTCGGCCATAGGCAGCCTGACTGGTCGGTTTTTTGCCAGCCCTTAGGGCCTATAAAAGCAGAGGCTCTTGGCCTCATTTGATCATCACTTGGAGCAGCACAAGTACCAGCAGAAAGGAGCAGCAGGGAGCTTGCCTTAGGCCTCATCACTGGAGGTAAAGGGAGCACACAGGAGCTGCAGACTTAGCAAAGAGTGCTGCCCACCTAGGCTGGTGCAAAGACAGCAAGGTGGAAGGGATCTGGACGGAAAGTCTACAGAAGCTCAAGGTGGAGCACGCGGGCTCGAGTCTAGAGATAACTGGCAGATAGGAGAAGGGCCTTGTGGTAAGATCAGAGGACTACACCATTGGTGGGACTTTGGATCTATCCCTTTTGTATTGTGTCCATAGTTTTGGCCGGAAATATATTATTTTGGTGTCTTCTATATCTGGTTGGTTCATTGTCTATTGATGAGTCTGCACATCTATTTTATGCACATAAGTTAAGAAGTTTGTGATTCCACATCCCACACGCACACTGTGTGAGCCCCTGGGCATTACTATCAGTCTTCCGTTGTGTGTACCCTCTGTTGGGTCATTTCTAACATCTCCTACACTACCCGCGTTGGTGTCTAGATGGCTTCAGCTAGATGCAGCGGCATGGACTCCCTCATGGTAGCGGCACTAGCTAGAGTTTTGGGCCTGCTTTGGACTAGCCTCCATCCACCCAAGGAATGTCTCCTATTTCTTCTAGCAAGTACCTCATGGAGGGCTACCAGTAGGACCATGGCTAAAACTGGTGAGAGTAGATAGGGCTTGCTGCTGTGTCACCGGGGATCTGAAGATGGTAGCCGGTAGGGCCATGGCTGAGCAGATGAGAGTAGATGGGGCCTGTCACTGCCTATGGAGTTGTCTAGGGGCTTAGAGGATTTGGCAGTGCTCCCTCAAGATGGTGGCCAGGATGCAACATAACCTCTAGGACTTCACTTGAATCCTCTGGTTATATAGCCCCCCACCATGGTTGTTGGCATGCGTAGGCAGTGAGCTGGGTCCTCATAAGCAGGTAGCATAGCAGTCAGCATGCCCTTATGATTGGTCAAGCGTCCTATGGATTGCTGACCTGTATCATTTTCTCTAGTTTCTTTTTTTTTCCCCCAAAAAGATTACTTCATTAAGTATGAATGAAAACCACAAAAAAATAAACAGTTCAAAAAGAGCTAACAAAAATCCAAGCTGGAGGCTGAAAATGCCACCTCAACCCTGAAGGACTAAAAGAAGAAATTTTCCTCCTGTTTCTATAGGAGGTTCTTTTCTTTTTACAGCGAGAGGGGAAGGGGGGCGGGGGGGGGGGGATGAAAAGTGAGAATATTTAAACACATAGCTGGCACTTGATTTTTTAGTCTTGCCTCATTCTACAGGAGATTCATGCATCATTCTGCCAAAAGGCAGCCCCTCACTATCTCTTGAAGATAGATGCTTTCTCAGGATTACATGATAGCACATGCCAACATTCATTCATTATCTCAAATTTTCTTTTACACATGCTCCTATTTATTACGCCCAGACTTCTGAAGGTTATTAATTGTGGAGGTTAATACTAGCGGCAAAGAATTTTGAACTGTTCTAATGCAAGTGCAATCTTGCATGCCTTTAGCCAATGGAGTCACTAATCTACAGCTTTGATATTCCTTGGAGCATCCCAAATTAGCAGAAAAAATCATCAACTGCAGTGCAGTACTATGCCCATGATATCAAATACAAATGCAGCAAAGGCAGTGTGCTTACAAACTTCCTTATCTAGGTTGGTAGCAGTGGATACATGGCATTTAGCAGGAGTAAAGGCAGAAACAACGGCAACAGCTGTATTTCTCAAGTGTGTAGGATCCCCAAATCTTTTTAAATTGTGGTTTTGGGATTGCTTCAATACTCACAAAGTAAAATGTGGGTGTTAGAAGAACTGCATTCCTGTTTAATGGCAAGAGATACCACTGTCACAAAAACTTATGCATGAACTAAGTGGAGTTTCTCTTGTTGGAGAGATTTAGCAAAGTACGTCTCACAATGCTTGCCAAGGTAGCAAACTAAATTGGAAAACAAGCTTCTTAAAGGCTTGCTGCAAATATTTCCCACTCTAGAAGTCAAATGGAGCCATGCTGGCATCAATTGCATGACATGGCCTCCATGTACAAGGAGGAGATGTGACATGTTAATGTGGTCATGATCAACTGGCTCACAAAACAAGTCCATTCCATCCCTACTCACATAGAGGCCACCTTAGGTTTCTTGGCAATTCATTGAAAATGTGTGTAAGCACCATGGGTTTCTTGGGGAAATCGATGTGAATTTTACGAGCGACTTTTTGCAGGAACTAAAATACAGAAGTGGCAAAAAACTGACTCCAAGGACATTCTACTTTGAGATTCGATGGTCAATTTGAGAGGTAAAACGATGCATGGAATGGGCAAGAATGTGTAGGCTTTCTCCAGTACCACCTATAGATGCGACACACCTCTATCTTTCAAGCAGATCTTGGTTTCAAGGATTTGGACCTCCAGAACATAGTTTAGATGGAACAATCAGCTAGCTACCAAACAAGGCCATGTCATCCCTATCAAGGCCTGATATTCTGGGTCTTAGGCTGGCTTGCCATTCACTTATCATGTGTTTTAAGTACCATGGATTTCTTGGGAAGGTTATAGGAATTCAAATTTGATATTTGAAAGTAGCGGTGTGCATTCTACTACTCCAAGAAAGTACATCACCGTTTTGAGATGGAGGGTCAATCTGAGAGGTAAATAAATATGTGGAGTGGGCACAGGTTTTCTCAAGGATGCCTTCAATGATGGGACATATACTCTATATTTTGTGTAAATCTTGGATTTCAGAGATTGGTCCATTCAGAACAAGGTTCAAGATGAAATGGGAGGGCCCATCATCAGAAGGATAATCATGGTTGGAAGAGAGGATTCAGTAGTAGTATCCCTGGCGTTTGATAGGATAATGCATAGCTCTCCATCTCCTAGGCTTTCTATTTAGAATAGCCCCAGCATGTAGTTTTGAAGGCACTTCTTTTGGGAAAGGGAATTTAGTGACTTCTGCACTAGGACGAGTTTAAAAAGAGTAACCCCCTCAGCTTGTTTGTATCTTGCATTGACATAACCAGAATCATTGGCTGGCCTCCTGCTTCCCTTCTCACTCTCATTTGCTCTCTCTGGCTTCATGTGACCTCCAAACTTTATTCTACTTAGCCACTGCCCTGCTTCTAGTTACTGCCACTCTCTTTCCCTCTCCCTTGCCCTCTATTCCTCCTCTGTGCCCCCCCTCCTCTCTCTCTCTCTCTCTCTCTCTCTCTCTCTCTCTCTCCCCCCCCCCCCCCCCCCCCCCCTTTTCTATGCCCTACTTCTTCCCTTGTTCCCTCATACTCTTATGCTATATCTCTCTTCTCTCACCACCACGTCCTCTACTATTAAAATAGTGTCCAGTGTCCACAAAGTGAATCAATGACTGATACATGTGTCATTTTCTTTATCTTGATAAATCACTAATGCCTTTTTTTTAAATTAAAGGTGGAACAAAGGGGAGAGATAGGCATTGCCTTATGGTTCAAATGGTATGAACCACTTGATGAGGCCTCTGACGATGACCTTGCTGCAGCACAAAGAGCACAAGATTTCTATTTTGGATGGTGAGCTCCAGTATTCTAGATTCGTTTCCGATTTAGTCAATGTGTGATCCATTATGCAGAACATTGCTAAGCAGTCTAGAGGATACAGCCCACTCTTCACGTGCCTTTTCAAAATTATGTGTTCCACGTTCATAACTCTTTCTTTATGTTGTATAGGTTCATGGATCCTATTATGTTCGGTGAATATCCTATCTCAATGCAAAAGATTTTGGGCACACGGCTTCCTACGTTCAGCACCGAAGAAATTCTCTCTCTCCGTGAATCTCTTGATTTTGTGGGAATCAATGCTGTAACAGCACAATATGTCACCACACTCAATGACACTGCCAGTGATACTGGGTACTACGGCACAGATATGAGCGTCAATTTAACCTGTACGTTTTATCATTCTTTCTGGTTATTCTTGCACAATCTTTATCTGTAAGCTCCATTTGTTTTTCCACTTTCAAACTTGCTAGATTTTTAATGGTCTCAAATGAATGTAGAATAGCATTATGGTAAATTTTGCACAAAGGTTTGAGTTTATCACTTACAGATTTCTCAACAAGGTATTCAATTGTCATTAAAGTTGTCCTTTTTTGCTACCTGCAATCGAGAGCATACACGTCCAAGATCTTGATCCTTAGAACACTACTCTTGAGTCTTAATAAGGGCCCATCGAGACTGCCTGGCCTCCATTGAGTTATCTGTAATTGAAAACATTTAGTTCCACGGACTGGCCAATGAAAATAAAATTCCCTCACTCCTAATCATGGGGATCAGATTCCTGGTGTAGAAGACAAGACCATTAAATAAATCTTTGTGGTTAATGTTTGCCACAGCCATGAAACAAATGCACATTCTATCTCACTATGATCTTGCTCATGGGACGGTTGGGCTTGGTAAACATGGACCTCCTAAAGCTCAACGCACAATTGATGACCCTCCAACTGCTAGACTTAAAGGGTGGTTTAGAAGGTGTGTCAACATACGAGAGCATCACAAGCTCATACCCTACCTTGTAAGCCCTAGCCATCAGCATGGAGGCCTCGACTCTTAAGTCTTTGAGAATCTGGTTTAGTGGCTAGTAGGTAATCCCCTTCTATCAAAACTGATTTACTTAAGACTGAGACATGTACACTCTGGATCTAGAAAAGGGGTAGGGGCAGATTAGAGAAAGGGGGTAGAATTTGCAGAAGGGAGAGAGAGGAAGGGTAAGAAGGAAGGAGATGGGGTAGGAGAGAGGGAGGAAGAGGTGGGAAAGAGAGAGAGAGAGAGAGAGAGAGAGAGCACCTAGGAGGAGGAGGCAAGGATAGGATTAAATGTCACATAAAAAATGCTACATGCATCCCTTCCCATAGAAATTCACCATCAAAATTACACACTCCTCGTAAAAGATAGGGGTACTCTTGGACAATGCACTCTAGATGCCATGATTCGTCATGCTTTGTAGTCCCTTCCATGTGATGACTCATGAGGTACTCAGAAACCCCACAATGCCTCGGAAACATGAAGTACATGACCTCCTTATCCATATGTGGCAGCTACCTTGTTGCGGAAGTAAGTCTATCTCTGAAACCCATAATGCCTCGGATGCATGAAGGACACAACCCTCCCTATCCACATGTGGCAGCTCTGGAAGTATGTGCACATGCTGGCCTACATGTGGTTGCAACAAAGACACATGAAACACATTGTGGATATTGGAGGTGCTCAGTAGCTGCAATTGATATGCTACTTCCCCAATCGTGGACCCTGCAGATGATTGTAAGGGCCATAAATACCGATGAGCAAGCTTTGTGTTGGTATTACCCTTCCTAAGCATAATGATTTTCAGACACGTAAATGCACGTAATCCAAACCAAGTATCTCCTACGTTCATCTCTGCTTGGCTTGGGCATGCTGCTTATTCTTTTTCGTCAATTGTTGAAGAGGCTCCATCATCCTCTCTAAGTCATCTCATGCTTCCTGGTTTTTCACAACCATGTTTACAACTCAAGAAGGCATTCTCATATATTGCCTCAAACGGGCTTGAATGAAGAGATTTGGACTTCACAAGCAGTTGTAGCTTGAATGAAGAGATTTGGACTACTTTTTGATTAGCCTTCTCCTTTAGTGCTAGCCTTCCTCATGGCTGAGTTTGCCCTTCACCTCCGGAGTGCCGACAGAAACTCAGTACGAAGACTTTGTATAAATGGATGCTCAAGTATGTGTGGGTGTGTGGATTTGTATGTGTGAGAGCATACTTTTATACTATGGTCTACACCCACTATTGGGTGCTGATGACGTCAGTGGGGATGTCATAGTAGCTAGTCCCTGCTATGCGTGATGGAGTTTATGGTTTTCAATCTTATGAGTGACTCTTGTGAGATTGAAACTGCACTATGTTGTGTTTTTAGAGGATGAGTTTGGGAATGTTTCTGGATTCATCTAGGTATATGCTTCTTCCGTATTAGCGGACATGCAAATTTCATCTTGTGAAGTTTTCGTCCAAGTTGCAGCCTACTAGTATTGCGATAATTCTTTCTACCTTAAATGGTGCGTTGCCCTACCAGCTAGATTTATATTTAGATGCTCGTTTGGGAGAGACTAAAATGAAATCGTTTAGACTTCACAAGTAGTTGTAGCTTGAGTGAAGGGATTTGGACTACTTTTTGATTAGCCTTCTCCTTTAGTGCTAGCCTTCATCATGGCTGAGTTTGCCCTTCACCTCCGGACTGCCGACAGAAACTCAGTACGAAGACTTTGTATAAATGGATGCTCAAGTATGTGTGGGTGTGTGGATTTGTATGTGTGAGAGCATACTTTTATACTATGGTCTACATCCACTGTTGGGCGCTAATGACGTCAATGGGGATGTCATAGTAGCTAGTCCTTGCTATGCGTGATGGAGTTTATGGTTTTCAATCGTATGAGTGACTCTCGTGAGATTGAAACTGCACTATGTTATGTTTTTAGAGGATGAATTTGGGAATGTTCTTGGATTCATCTAGGTATATGCTTCTGCCGTATTAGCGGACATGCAAATTTCACCTTGTGAAGTTTTCGTCCAAGTTGCGGCCTGATATTGCGATAATTCTTTCTATCTTAAATGGTGTGTTGCCCTACCAACTAGATTTATATTTAGATGCTCGTTTGGGAGAGACTAAAATGAAATCGTTTAGACTTGTAGCTTGAATGAAGAGATTTGGACTACTTTTTTATTAGCCTTCTCCTTTAGTGCTAGCCTTCCTCATGGCTGAGTTTGCCCTTCACCTCCGGAGTGCCGACAGAAACTTAGTATGAAGACTTTGTATAAATGGATGCTCAAGTAGGTGTGGGTGTGTGGATTTGTATGTGTGAGAGCATACTTTTATACTATGGTCTACACCCACTGTTGGGCGCTGATGACGTCAGTGCGGATGTCATAGTAGCTAGTCTCTGCTATGCGTGATGGAGTTTATGGTTTTCAATCTTATGAGTGACTCTCGTGAGATTGAAACTACACTATGTTGTGTTTTTAGAGGATGAGTTTGGGAATGTTCCTGGATTCATCTAGGTATATGCTTCTGCCGTATTAGCGGACATGCAAATTTCACCTTGTGAAGTTTTTGTCCAAGTTGCGGCCTGCTGGTATTGCGATAATTCTTTCTATCTTAAATGGTGCCTTGCCCTACCAGCTAGATTTATATTTAGATGCTCGTTTGGGAGAGACTAAAATGAAATCGTGTAGACTTAATAAGCAGTTGTAGCTTGAATGAAGATATTTGGACTACTTTTTGATTAGCCTTCTCCTTTAGTGCTAGCCTTCATCATGGCTGAGTTTGCCCTATGAGTGTTTGGGGAGTGAGAGAGAGAGCAAGAGAGAGTGAGCTTGAGAGCTGAAAGCTTGATAGCTTAGTTGCAATGGAAGAGTGTGAGAGTGTACAACTAAAAAGGTTAGAGATAAGGTTTTGTCCTAGTGACAAAACCTTAGTAGTCACTAACCATAGTTAGTGAACTTAACTGCGGTTAGGAGAAAAAACCTCTTAAAGAGGGAAAAGTGCCCCTAACTAGCTTATTAAATTACATTGGTCATTGCTGAATTATATCTATAATTCTAACACCCCCCTGCAGTGCCAATGTCATGTATAAGACTGATCAATCACCAAATGGATATAAGTTCAGGGCACTGCGAAATGCCTCAAACTTTACACGTGGTAGTGCTTTGGTGAAAATATGTGCAACGTTGTCATGTGTGGACACAAAGATCATACTGATCTCTCCTGCATGCAACTTCTCTCTGACGTATTGATAGTGAACCTCAATGTGCTTCGTGCGAGCATGAAACACTGGATTCTTTGACACTGCAATGGCACTCTGACTATCAGTGAGAATTGGAGAAGGACCCTCCAAAGACAGATGAAGATCAGCAAATAGACGTCGCAGCCAGACACATTCAACTGTTGCTGTGAAAGCTGCCCTGTACTCAGCTTCACATGATGAGGTAGCCACTGTAGATTGTTTCTTGCTCAGCCAGGAAATGCAAGATTTACCCAAAAACAAACAATTGCCACTAGTGGACCGCCTAGTGTCATAATCACCAGCCCAATCTGAATCACTGTAGGCATGCATCTGCAAGTCTCTCCCCTGGGAAATAACAAGCCAAAAGACTTCGTGCCGTGCAAATAATGGAAGATGCGCTTAACTGCGTGCCAATGCATAGTTTTTGGGCTGTGCATATACTTGCTCACCTGAGATACTGCAAACTGAATATCAGGTCTAGTGTTGCAGAGATATATGAGGCATCCAACAGCCTGACTGTAAGATGTGGCATCAACTGATTCTCCTGCATCATGCATTGTGAGTTTCAGCCCCGGCTCTATGGGAGTGGCTATGGGCTTACAATCATGCATGTTAAATCTGTCCAAGAGTTTCTGCACATACTTGGACTGAGACATAACAGTGCCACGTCTCTCTTGAGAGAACTAGATCCCCAAATAAAACTGAAGCAGCCCCAAATCTAACATGTCAAAGGTGGTCTACAAATCAGCTTTGAAATCTACAATTTTATCTTCATTGGACCTTGTGAGGAGTAAGTCATCGACATAAAGAAGGATGACTAAAATTTCCCCCCCATCCATCTTGATGTAGAGGGTGCTCTCAGTAGGACTATTGTGCAGCCCCTTGCTAGTCAAAAAGGCATGAATCTTGGCATACCATGCACGAGGGGCCTGTTTCAGCCCATACAAAGCTTTGTTTAGCTTGCATACCTGAAGTGCATTTGCTGTAATTTCAAAGCCTGGAGGTTGTTTGACATACACCTCTTCCAGCAAGTCTCCATTTAAGAAGGCTGTTTTTTTGTCCAACTAATGAACATTCCACTCAAAATGTGCAGCCATTGCAATAACAGATCGGATGGTGGTCCTCCGGGATGTAGGAGCAAAAGTGTCCTCATAATCTATGCCCTTTTTTTGAGCATAGCCTTTAGCAACCAGGCTTGCCTTGTATTTGTCAATGGAGCCATCTGGCTTCCGTTTCACCTAGAAAACCCATCGTGTGCCAATGGCATGTTTACCTGGTGGCAAGTCTACAACATCCCAAGTCTGATTTTTTTCAATGGACTGCAACTCATCGTGCATGGCATTCATCCAATGCACATTGTCCTTTGCTTCTTCGAATGTTGCGGGCTCCTCCTCATCAAGAAGAGTACCTGCATATGCTGATTCCACTGAATTAGCATCTTCCATGTGCCTTGCTACACTGCGAGTCCTGCCAGGTAATGGAGCATCAATCTTACTCTCCCTGAGAGTCTGTAACAGCCAGTTTGGGACTGTTTTTGCTGCATGTATGTTTGCAATTTCTTGCTGCACCACCTGTTCCACTGCCTGTGGAGGTGGCAAGACATCCTGTGGCTGAACTGAAGCATCGGGAGGTGGCTGTAAATTCTGATTTGCATCAGAAATATCAGCAGGGGAACCCAAGGCAATGGGTAGTAACCCCTCAAAAACATCCTTTGAAGAAGAAGGCATATGAAATTCAGCCTGAGTGTGTGCTGAATTTTCTGCAAATATCACATCTCTACTGACAATGATCTTGCATGTAGTAGGATTGTAGAGACAGTACCCCTTGCTTTCTGCACTGTACCCAACAAATATGCACTTAATTGCCTTATCTGACAACTTGTGCCTAAACTCAACTAGCACATGAGCATATGCAAGGCATCCAAAGACTCGGAAATGATCCTCTGAAGGCTTTCTCCCATTCCAGACCTCATAGGGAGTTTTTGTTTTCAAAGCCTTAGTGGGAGCTCGATTTAAAATGTAGTTGGCACACATCAGACCTTCAAGCCAGAATTTGTGAGGCATGTGTTTGCTTTTCAGCATACATCTGTCCATCTCCATAAGAGTTCTATTTTTTCTCTCAGCTTTGCCAGTTTGCTGAGGGGTCAGCCTCACTGTGAGTTGATGCACAATACCCTTGCCTTTCAGAAAAGCATCAAAAGCTGCAGACAAGTATTCCCCACCTCTATCTGTGCGCAATGTTTGTATCTTGAGTCCGGTTTCATTTTCAACCATGGCTGAAAAGTGTTTAAACACCATGAACACTTCTGATTTGCGCTTCAGCCCAAAGACCCAAGTGCAATTGGAGTAATCATCAATAAAGGTAACAAAGTAGAGATGACCACCCAATGATGGAGTCCTCATGGGACCACAGACATCACTGTGTATAAGCTGTAATTTGCGGAAAGCTTTAACTGAACCATCCTTTTTGAAGGGGAATCTATGCATCTTGCCTAAAATGCACCCTTCACAGGCATGTGGAGGAGGTATCTCAAGAGGTGGCAATGCATCAACCATAGAGTGCTTCTGAAGTGTCATCAAGCTGTTGTAATGCATGTGGCCATATCGGGCATGCCATAATTCTGCATCCTGCATGGCAGCAGTAGGGGTAGAAACTGCAAGAGCATGGGCTGCTCTTTTCTCAAAAAGATCAAGCTGAAAAAGCCCACGCAGCAGAGTACCAGATAATCTTAAGGCATAATCATTTTCCCTATCTTGGACAGCACATTTGTCATCCTCAAAGATGACCTGAAGTTCAGCTCTGTTAAGAGTGGACACTGAAAGAAGATTCTTGGTGATACCAGGCACATATAAGACATTTGAAAGTCTGAAAACTGAGCCATCAATGGCAGTAAGCTCAACTTCTCCTGTGCCACGTACTGAATATGATGAGTTATTGGCACAAGTGACTTTCTTACCGACGGGAGGTGGATGCAAGGAAGTAAAAAGACACTTCCTATAAGTGATATGCTTGGATGCACCGCTGTCAAAATACCAAGTGTTCAGTGTTTCATTGACACTGAAAGCAGATGCATCCGTAGAAGAGTCATAACTGCAAGTCAAAAATGCATATGTATCATCATTACAAGTGGCTATACTATCCCGAGCATCTGGAGCAGCCAGCCTAGAGTCTAAAATGCAAGATAAAAAGGCATAATCCTGTCCAACAAAGTTGGCTGCAGCATCCCCACTGTCAAATGCATGAGGAGCTGAATCCGAAATAGCCATACCGGAGCTGTTTTTCTTCTCTTTTGCAAGCCTTTTCCTGCATTCTGCAATGTGATGACCTGGCTTTTTGCAGTAATGACAAAAACCCTTCTTCTTGGGCTTACTTGCATCATTTTTAGCCTTTTGTAAAGGCTGTCCTGACCCACTGGAAGGTTGATTTACTGCTTTGCCTGTCCCTTTGTTTTTGACTTAAACTTTGATATCATAGCTTGTTCACTTGCACGTGAAGCCAAGTTTTTCCTGGCCTGCTCTTCCTAAAGCAGAAGTCCTATCAACTCATGAAAAGTGAGAGCCCCCCTCAATGATAAGTTCAGCGAGGTATGAAAGCTGAGTAAGACTCAGGAAGAGAATTCAGAGTGGTAGTAATCATCTCTGAATCAAGAATAATCTCATCTATGTTCAATAATTGCTCTCTGAGATCCTGTAGCTTTGTGAGGTGGACTGACATGGAGTCACCCTCTTCCATATGTGTATTACTTAACTCTCTTTTCAAGAAAGATACCCTTGCATCATTCCAGGCTGCATACATGCTTTCTAAGATATCCCACGCTGCCTTCGAGGTCTTACACGACCGGATATGCGGAATGATAAATCTTTTCACTGAAAGAGAGATGCATGACAAAGCTAAGGCATCCCGTGAATCCCATCTCTTCTGTTCTGGAGTAGTGGCTATAGCTGTACCAACAACTTGTTCTGCAGCTGCACCCTGTGCACGACCTCTTCCACCTCCTTGCTGAGGAGGGGTATTAGGTGCCATACCTGCTGGTCGGATCTCACCCCCATTCACATAATCCCATAAATTGCGAGAAATCAGAATATTGCGTACCATAAAACTCCAGAGGGAGTAGTTGGTACCTATCCAACTTGTCTTCCTGTGAAAGACCACCGAACTGGAAGTCATTTTGATTTTGCTGGGCCATATCTGAGAAAGAGATTTAAGCAGATACAAAATTGAATTCCCTTACTGGGAATGAAATGCACAACTCCCCCAAAAAAAAAAAAACACAGCCAAGAGGCTGTAAATGCAACTCAGATTTCTACACTTGCACTATCAGAAATCTGTCCAAGCATCAAAAATTCTCCAGAATCTGCCAAAAGTGCTGCAAAACACTTCAAGAAAGACAATATGAACTGAAATCTCCAAAATTGCTCTCCTAACACAAAAGCCCCAAAATAGGCCCGAAATTGCAACCGGAAAGGGGCAAATTGATCAAAAGCCCCAACTGTTGCAAGAATTGCGCTCTGTCTGCAAAAGCCCCAAATTTCACTGCGAAATTGCAGTGTAATTACAAAATCCCCAAATTTCTTCAAGAAATTGTACTGCAGAATCAAAAGCCCCGAATTTCGAGCTTGAAATTTCAACCAAAAAGGGGCAAAAGCACAGAAAGCCCCAAATTTTGCAATTTCAGCAAAAAGTCCCAAATTTCAGACCAAATCTGCAGATCTTTCTGCAATGTTTGCTTCACAAGCAACTGTGAACCTGAAAATACCCCATTAACTGCAAAGGAGTGCAAATGTCTGCTGGTGCAATGAATACAGACGACCAAGTACAGATTGTACGAATAAGCAGGTCGTACGGTATCAGGACCTGTACGGTAACAGGTATGGACAATGTACGGAAGTAGGTATGACGTATGGAAGCAGGTACGGACAACAGGTACGACGTTGTATGGAAGCAGGTACGGACAACATGTGTGACGTTGTACGGAAGCGGGTCTGCGAAGCAGGTACGTACGGCGATGGCGCATCAGGTACAGCAGGTACACGTTGATACGGCGATGATTACCTGCGACGGCGTGATTGCAGGTGCGAGCTGTACGGCGCTACAGATCACGAAATGTGCAGGTACTACACGTACGGCAGGTGCGGAGTGATGCAGGGTACGGCAGGTACGAACGACGATTACACAGTTGGTACGGTACATGCAGGTTATAGATTCCGTACATTCGTACGGACTGTACGGACAGTCTTTGGATTGCTTCGAGCTGTACGGACGGGATGTAGCAGCAGGGGCGTGGGCTGGAGGCTGGAGCTCAATGAGGCTCTGATACCAAATGTGAGTGTTTGGGGAGTGAGAGAGTGAGCTTGACAGCTGAAAGCTTGATAGCTTAGTTGCAATGGAAGAGTGTGAGAGTGTACAACTAAAAAGGTTAGAGATAAGGTTTTGTCCTAGTGACAAAACCTTAGTAGTCACTAACCATAGTTAGTGAACTAACTGCGGTTAGGGGGAAAAACCACTTAAAGAGGGAAAAGTGTCCCTAACTAGCTTATTAAATTACGTTGGTCACTGCTGAATTATATCTATAATTCTAACATGCCCTTCACCTCCAGAGTGCCGACAGAAACTCAATACGAAAACTCTGTATATATGGATACTCAAGTATGTGTGGGTGTGTGGATTTGTATGTGTAAGAGCATACTTTTATACTATGGTCTACACCCACTGTTGGGCGCTGATGACGTCACTGGGGATGTCATAGTAGCTAGTCCCTGCTATGCGTGATGGAGTTTATGGTTTTTCAATCTTATGAGTGACTCTCATGAGATTGAAATTGCACTACGTTGTGTTTTTAGAGGATGAGTTTGGGAATGTTCTTGGATTCATATAGGTATATGCTTCTACCGTATTAGCGGACATGCAAATTTCACCTTGTGAAGTTTTCGTTCTTAAATGGTGCGTTGCCCTACCAGCTAGATTTATATTTAGATGCTCGTTTGGGAGAGACTAAAATAAAATCGTTTAGACTTCACAAGTAGTTGTAGCTTGAATGAAGAAATTTGGACTACTTTTTTATTAGCGTTCTCCTTTAGTGCTAGCCTTCATCATGGCTGAGTTTGCCGGCAACTTCACCTTCGGAGTGCCGACAGAAACTCAATACGAAGACTTTGTATAAATGGATGCTCAAGTATGTGTGGGTGTGTGGATTTGTATGTGTGAGAGCATACTTTTATACTATGGTCTACACCCACTATTGGGCATTGATGACGTCAGTGGGGTGTCATAGTAGCTAGTCCTTGCTATGCGTGATGGAGTTTATGGTTTTCAATCTTATGAGTGACTCTCGTGAGATTGAAACTGCACTATGTTGTGTTTTTAGAGGATGAGTTTGAGAATGTTCCTGGATTCATCTAGGTATATTGCCTCAAACAGGCTCATTCCAATAGAGAGATGTTTAGAGGGCTTCCACGTGTTGCGACGGCTGGCGCTGGGGAGCATCCTGACTAGGTGGGGGGGGCAGTATGGTTGCTGGCGTCCCCACATGTGGGAGGAGGATGTAATGCAGCCAGGAGTTTTAGGCTGCACCGGGCTAAACCAGCTCCAAGGCCCTCTGACAGCACAGTTTACCGGACATCCCAGTCCAAGGGTGGAATGTGTTAAGTTTTTCCTACTACTCGTCATTTCTCTCGTTGTAAATCTCTCCACGTCGTAGGTAATTATCACGGGCGATGGCTTTTTGTTTATTCCTCCCAGCCAACTCTCAGGGACCTGATGCGTGATATTTTCGTTACATCCATCGTTAATTCCTTCATCCTTATCCCTGAGACCCTCAATTCCCTAGATAGTTCCTGGCCACATGTCTTCATTTTAGGCCCCTTCTTAGATGCATCCTTTTTCACCCCTCTCTTGGAGTTCCTTTAAAAACAATTGCCCCTTGGCAATTTGCACATTTAGATGCACCTAGGCCCTAGCCCTATTAGAACTACCTAGTCAATGCCATTACGCCCTCACCTAGGACCTTGGCAGTTACTTCTCTTGACCATTTAATTACGCACATTAACTATTACAAAAGTTGGTCATCTAAGAGAAAATGCCCACCGATCTATCCGAGGTCATGCTATCCCAGCTAGAGCATAACATTCCTTCCCTCTTCAAGCATCAGCGTCCTCGATGATGAAATCTGGGAACGCTCTCCGTAACTGGTATACGGATTCCCAGGTAGCTTCCAATAGAGGCTGACCATGCCATGCAACCAACACCGTGGGTATCTTCCGATTTCGTATCTGCATAGTTCCTCGGTCCAGGATTCTTGTTGGTTTGCGCCTTGCAATATCCTTTATCTCCTGAAACAAAACCACACCTTCGATTAGTGAGTCACCTGTATGCAAAAATTTCTTTAAGCGTGAAACATGAAAAACCGGGTGCACCTTACACCCCTGTGGCAATTCTAATTTATAGGCTACACTGCCTATTCTCTTTAGAATTAACCACGGCCCACAGTATCGAGGTGATAACTTAGCACACTCTCCTGAAGTCAACGACTTCGAGTGCGAAGGAATTCTGAGAAAAACTTTTTCTCCTTCTTCAAATACTCTTATAGACCGATTTTCATCTGCATACACCTTGGCTCTATCCATAGCCTGGCGGATATTAGCTCTCGCAAGTGCTAGCATCTCCCGCATCTGAACTACAAAGTTCGCAGCACTAGGCACTTTCTGAGGTACTCCAACTATAGTCGGATTGGCTGGTCTATAACCATAGTTCAGTTCAAACGGACTGAACCCAGTAGATGAATGTTTCCTATCATTGTAGGCAAACTCCAACAATGGCAACCACTTGTCTCATGTATGTTGCCTCAATGACACATATGCCCTCAGCATATCTTCTAAAGTTTGGTTGACTCTCTCCGTCTGACCATCCGTCTCAGGATGATCCCCACTACTCATTCCCAACTCAGTCCTTAGTGTCTCAAATACCGCTGTCCAAAAATGACCGGTAAATCTAACATCTCTGTCTGACACTATGGATCTAGGCAATCCATGCAGACGAAATATATGTCTAATAAACAAATCCGCCACTTGCGGGGCACTAACAGACTCTCTAGTCGGAATGAAGTGAGCCATCTTGGTTAGACGATCAACTACCACAAGGATAGAATTATACCCTCCTTGTGTTGCAGGTAGTCCTACAATAAAATCCTCAGCATATCTTCTAAAGTTTGGTTGACTCTCTCCGTCTGACCATCCGTCTCAGGATGATCCCCACTACTCATTCCCAACTCAGTCCTTAGTGTCTCAAATACCGCTGTCCAAAAATGACCGGTAAATCTAACATCTCTGTCTGACACTATGGATCTAGGCAATCCATGCAGACGAAATATATGTCTAATAAACAAATCCGCCACTTGCGGGGCACTAACAGACTCTCTAGTCGGAATGAAGTGAGCCATCTTGGTTAGACGATCAACCACCACAAGGATAGAATTATACCCTCCTTGTGTTGCAGGTAGTCCTACAATAAAATCCATGGAAATGCTCTCCCACTTACTTAGTGGTATCTCCAAGGGCTGTAACAGTCCGGGTGGCTTCACCCGCTCGGCCTTACTTACCTGACACGAGAAACACCGTGTCACATATTCATGAATATGCTTTTTCATCTTTGGCCAAAAGAAATCTCGCTTCACGAGATCATAGGTCTTCTCGACACCTGGATGTCCCGCACACGGGCTATCATGGCACTGTCGAATGACTCTCTGCCTGAGATCATTCTGACCAGGTACTACAACCTTGCCATTTCTAACTAGCATACCATCCCTTATGGTATATCTTGCATAAATTTGACCTTTTCTGGATGCCAGGTCATCCTTTTCATTTTCCCCGGGTTTTAACACATGAGCCTTAGGCCATAAGCTCTGGACAAACTCGTCCACCTTCTGAGTTTCTCTGATCTCGGTCATTAGAGCACTCTCTAATACCGTGAAACTCAGGTTGTGCATAATGCGAGACAACGCATCAGCTACCTTATTGTCTTTTCCTCTTCGGTACCGAATCGTTAGATTAAACTCCTGCATGAGCTCTGCCCACCTAGCTTGGCGGCCCCTCAAGTCAGGCTGTTTACAGAAATGTTTCAGAGTATCATGATCTACATCCACATAAAACTCTGAACCATACAGATAATGCCTCCATGTTTTCAAAGCATGGATAACAGCATACAACTCCAATTCATGAGTTGGCCAATTCCTTTGAGAGGGAGAAAGCTTCTTGCTTTCAAAGGCTACTGGCCTTCCCTCTTGAAGGAGAACTGCTCCTATCGCAATGCCACTTGCATCGGTTTCTAGGAACAACGGTTTCTGGGGATCAACTATTTTTAACACCGGTCCTGAGACCACCGCTTGTTTTATGGTGTTAAAACTTTCCTGTTGATTCTGTCCCCAAACAAAAGGTACTTTATCTTAGGTCAGATCAGTCAATGGCGATACTATTCCGGAATATCCTTTGATATGCCTTCTATAAAACTGGACAAATCCCAAGAATGATCGCAACGCGGTCAGACTCTGAGGGATTGGCCAAGTTAGTATCGCAGCCACTTTCTTCGGATCCATTTCTACCCCCTGTGGAGTAATTATGAACCCTAAATACTCAAGCCTAACCATACACAGTATAGTTTTCTTTTTATTCACATAAAGATTGGCTTTCCTCAAAGTACTGAACACTATCCTTAAGTGTTCCCAATGCTCAGTAACACTTTTACTGAATATCAATATATCGTCAATAAAATGTACTACGAACTTTCCGATATACGGACGTAGTAAATCGTTCATAAGCATGACGAAGGTCGCTGGAGCATTGGTAAGTCCGAAGGGCATTACCAAAAACTCATAATGACCAAACATGCTTCTAAAAGCGGTTTTATGCACATCCTCGGCTCTAATCCGGATCTGATGATAGCCGCACTTAAGATCTATCTTGCTGAAAATCACGGCTCCATGTAATGCATCTAGCAAATCATCAATCCGAGCCATCGGATACCTGTGCTTAACAGTGATATTATTCAATGCTCTGTAATCTATACAGAGGCGAAACGTATCATCCTTTTTCCTCTTTAATATCACTGGCGAAGCAAAAGGTGAGAAACTTGGTTGAACCTGCCCCAACTTGAGGTATTCTTCCAATTGTCTACGCACCTCCGCCTCTTCAGTAAAACTCATTCTATAGGGAGGTCTATTTACAGGTTCTGCCCCCGGGATCAGTTCAATCTTATGTTGAACTTTCCGCTCTGGAGGTAACCCATAAGGTAATTCATTCCTAAAACATTAAGAGAACTCCTCTGTTATAAGATTAGCCAGTTTGGCCATCTCACCACTTTGCGTAACATCAGTACTAGTCGAAGACTCATCCACCGACTCTACCGATGCTGTGCAAAGGTACAAAAACTCTACTTGAGCCTTTCTGATTTCCATCACGGAAACCAACGGTCCCTGAGGTATATCTTTTTCACCTCGTAAGACATAAAGCACATCATTCATCTTGAATTGATATACGTGCTTTTTTCAATCAATGGCTGGATTCTTCCTAGAATGCCACGCCATTCCCAGGGCTATATCTGCATGAGCAAGCTTGGTCATTTCAAAATCAAGCTTCTCAGCATAGTCCTGAATCCGAAGCTCCAACTGGGTAACCCTTTGGTCCCATACTTCAGTTGAACTTCCATCTGCCATCCTGACTGTATACGCATAGTCAGATGGACTTGTCTTTAGTTTCAGCCTCCTCATGAGCTTGGAGTTAATCACATTGTGAGTTGACGCCGAGTCAAACAACACAATGACATCATGACTGGCCACTTGCCCTTTCATTTTGATTAACTCCGTATCATTGAAGGCCGTATACCCCGTTGCTGCGGGCTTAGATAGGATGTTATCAGGTGCACTCGTCACTAACTTAGCAACAGATACACATAACAAACAAGGTACTAACCTCTGAGAAGGTCCCGCCAGTTGCATCTGCATATGTTCCGCACTGGGACTCTCCTGCATTTCTACGTCGCATTCAGATATTATCATATTAGCCGTGCGACGATCTTTATTCAGTGGACAATCCTTCCACTGATGTCGCTGAAGGTAGCCGAAGCACAATCCTTCTTTCCTAGCTTTCTCCTTTTGTTCAGGGGTCAACGAGGACTTTGACCAAGCTCGGGCTGCCATTGGAGTTATTTTCCTTTTCACCCCAACGGTGGTACTTGTTTTTACTGGTCCCTCAACCGGCTTCACCTGCTTGGTTTGGCCACTTGGCTGCGAGACACTTGTCTTTGAAACCCATTTCCTCTGAAATCCCCCTTTTCTCGGGTGCTCATACCGAGTCTTTGCCTGCACAAATCCACCAGATCTGCCTCTGGCATCCTCATAGTTCAGGGCTACTGCTATAGATTCATCTAGTGTAGTCACATATTTAGCCCGAACTTTCATTTTGATCTTGTCGTTCAGTCCATAGATATAGTCTTTTAACTGAACCGACATAGGGAGAGGGTCTGTTATTTTCATGACACATTCTCTGAATTTGTCAGTGTACTCTGCCACTGACAAGCTCCTCTGACGAAGATTTCTATAAGCATCCCAAGCTCGGGATTCTTCATCAGGTGGGAGAAAGTGTTTCTTGAATTCAGCTTTGAACCCTTCCCAGGTGGTTGGAGCAACTTGATCCTTCTGTTGCTTTATCCACCATCTGTCCGCTGCCTCAATAAACAGGTGTGTGGCCTCGCGGATTTTCTTTAGATCGGATCTAATCTCACAAATGGCGAAGGCTTCTTCCCACTTGTGCAACCAAACCTCGATCACATCAGAGCTGCGCTCGGTCATCCGACCAGCGTACTTCTCCGGTCTATAATTAGCGATATTAGGCACTTTGACCCTTGCGCGCTCTAAGGAATGTACACTGGGCTCTGGCTCAGCTAGAGCTTTGCCCTTATCAACCCTAGACGGTCTAGCCGACAAGGCTTGCACCATCTCCCTGATCTCATTTTGACCAGCATTCACTTGAAGTTGCTGGTTCATAATTTGCTGCAAAGCATCCTCTAATATCGAAATCCTACCAATCAAAGTAGGTGCTGCCTGATGTGACATCTGTTGTGTAGACTGTACTCTAGACTCACTAGGATTCACTCTTGAATTCTGTCCTTCTGCTTCCATAGTTTCACAGTGGAAGAGGGGTTTTTTTTTTTTTTTTTTTTTTTCTTCTTCCTTTGTTGGGGGTTTTTTTTTTTAATGATGGATTTCCCCCTTTTTCTTATACACAGAAAAGACAAACGACAATCCCTGCTGTAAGAACGAATTAACTGCAACTCAGAATTTTTTCTAAAGAGGAAAAAAATGCTTCCTGGATTCAAGTCTGCCGTCACGTGTGCTCTGATCGAAAACCTTTCATCGTCGCCTCCTGCTCCGCTATCCCGCTCTCAGCTAAGATCTCCCGGGACTCGCTCCCTTTGAAGAGAGCTTTTGTGCATGGCTGCGAATCTGGATAGTATTGCGTGGAATAAGACCTGTAGTATAGAAGGGAGGGATTGAAGGCTCGCCACCAGCTGTTCGTTATCGTCTGTTTGCGTTGGATTGAAGGTGGCGGCTATTCGTCTGCATCGCGTGTCTGCGTGGTGCAGGCAACGAACAAGACTGCACCTCAACTATTTCTCCCTCTTCGTTGACGCAGACTACACGCTCCGTTGCGAAGACATCGAAAGCACGAAAGGGAAGGTAATCAAACGGAGAACGACGAGGTATCGCAAGCTTTGCGTAGTAACGCAAAATTAAATGGATATCAAAGTGCGCCGCTTCTTTCCCGTCGATCCCTAGGCTCTGATACCAAATGTTAAGTTTTTCCTACTACTCGTCGTTTCTCTCGTTGTAAATCTCTCCACGTCGCAGGTAATTATCACGGGCGATGGCTTTTTGTTTATTCCTCCCAGCCAACTCTCAGGGACCTGATGCGTGATATTTTCGTTACATCCATCGTTAATTCCTTCATCCTTATCCCTGAGACCCTCAATTCCCTAGATAGTTCCTGGCCACATGTCTTCATTTTAGGCCCCTTCTTAGATGCATCCTTTTTCACCCCTCTCTTGGAGTTCCTTTAAAAACAATTGCCCCTTGGCAATTTGCACATTTAGATGCACCTAGGCCCTAGCCCTATTAGAACTACCTAGTCAATGCCATTACGCCCTCACCTAGGACCTTGGCAGTTACTTCTCTTGACCATTTAATTACGCACATTAACTATTACAAAAGTTGCTCATCTAAGAGAAAATGCCCACC
Organism: Dipteris shenzhenensis; assembly: GCF_047967505.1. Taxonomy (NCBI): domain Eukaryota; kingdom Viridiplantae; phylum Streptophyta; class Polypodiopsida; order Gleicheniales; family Dipteridaceae; genus Dipteris; species Dipteris shenzhenensis. The sequence continues at coordinate 36,163,819 of NC_141600.1, read as the reverse complement.
GATCTATCCGAGGTCATGCTATCCCAGCTAGAGCATAACAGAATGCTGGATTCGAAACCTCAAATTTTGTAGAGCGAGGCTGGCAATCCCATGCCTGAGGTTGCGGGTGATTCAGTGTTTCGATGGCATGGGGCTGTGCAATGTTAATGACAATGGCATTGAGAGAGCACTACTGGCACATGCAGGGAGGTGCTCTAAGCGATGTTGTGGCAAAACTCAGCAAGTGCAAGGCAATCATCCCACGACCTCTGGGTGTCATGACAAAATGCCTCAAGTACTCTTTTACCCATTCGTTCAACCTTTTAAATCGACCATTAGTCTCAAGATGGTATGCACTGCTAGGTGTGAGTAAAGCACCTTGCTATAAATAAATCCTTGCAGAAATGACCTATGACTTTTGCCTCTCTATCACTAAAAATTTCCCAAGGGAATTCATGATTCTTAAACACGTGATCAATGAAATGCCAAACAACCTGCGATCCTGAATATTGGGTCTTAGTGGGTATGAAATGGTCTTGTTTTGTCAGCTTATTCACCACTACATGGATGAAATCCGTCACTCTGTGTGTCCATTTGCCCTCTCGAATGGGTAATGGATGCAACAAACGAGATGATAATTTTCTGTCCACTTTGTTTTGTTGGCATGGCAAACATGCAGCAGCATGTTGGACTACATCTTTCTACAAACTTCCCAAAAGAAACTCTTGCCTTATCCTCTCATACCTCTTTTTGACACCTGTATGTCCTGCCGTTGGGGAGGCATGCATGTCCCATGACCCTAGGTGCCTATACTATGAATCTGGAACCAAATAAAATTTTTTCCAGAACAACCACCACCAGTTATGCAATTTAAAGTCAGGCATGAGGGCTTGTGCAATTCTGAAAAGGTGTCTATTGCGTTTGAGTTCTGCATGTTCTTTTCTTGAATGCCATGTATCCAATCCTGATAGATGATAGAAATTGCAAACGACATGCAAATCCATATCCTGGACGAGTACTACAACCACATTTTATTTTCCCTACTTGTAGTCAATTTTAAAATAGGATTGCGCTAAAGCCAACCATATCTTTTTGCTTGGTTGGCAAGTTTGGCAGTGGCATGAGGGAAAACTTAAGTGTCCTATGATTAGTTTTGACCTTGATTTTGCTCGCGTACAGGTAATGATGCCACTTTTTGAAAGGCATATAGGATGGCCAACATTATTGACCATAAAGATGGTAGTTGAGCTCTTTGGCATCAAATTTTCTGCTCTAATAAGCTATTATACCATGCTCAGCCCCCATCAAACCTTTGCCGCTAGCATCTACCTCAACACAAGGTCATGGGCCAATGCAAATTTCAGGTCTTCAAAACTAAGTTGCGCTTCTTTTGACCACAAAAGGCATCCTTCTTCACTAGGTTCATAATAGGAGCTACCCTATTGGTAAATTTCCGAATAAAATCATTTGTAGAAGGAAGCAAGACCCTAAACTTCTAAGCTGGGTGGGACTTAGTGGCTGGTGCGATTCTTTCACACATTTTCTCTTTGCAAGGTTCACCCAAATCCCACCTCTGCCCACAATGTGCTCCAAGTATTCAACCTCTTCTACCATAAAAGTACATTTGCTGGTTTTTGCATAGAGTTCATGCAGCCTCTAAATTTCTGCCCTTGTTTGACATGCTCTTGTTTGCTTTTGCTATGAGGATGTCATCAAAGAAAAGTAGCACACATCGGAAAAGAAGTGGCTGCAATATCTTGTTCATGAGTGTCTAAAAGGTGGCCCGTGCATTAGTCAACCCAAATGGCATTATCTTGAACTCATACAAACCTCGCTCTATGCAGAAGGGTGTTTTATGCTCATCACCTCTTTCACTCTGATCTGATAATAGCTCAATATCATATCTATCTTAGTAAAGAACTAAGCACTCTTTAGTTCATCTAATAGATCATCAATCCTAGGAATTGGAAACCTGTTTTTTATAGTAGCCTTGTTGAGATCTCTATAATCAATGGTATTAACCATCTTTCTTTTTCACAAGGAGCATTGGGGAGGCAAAGGCAGAAGTACTATGAGAAATGAAAATTTGGTCAAGCAACTCCTGTACTTGTCTTGCCACTTCCTCCCCTTTTACTATAGAGAAAGAGAATGGAGACTTGTTTATGGGCTTTACTTCCAGGCTCAAAAACTATAGCATGATCTTTGGGATAATTGACATGGCATATCAGCAGATATATCAACAAATCGAAGAGCAGCTATAGCATTTCCATATCGTTCATCTAGGTAATGCTTTATGTATGAGTCACTGACACATTCAATGCATAAACGGAACTTTCTTTCTTTGGCGCTCGGCCAACTGCCTTGCTGAAATGATATGCCATTTTGGGGCTATCAAACCTTGCAATACCATCGTTTTGTTGCCTTATAGGCAAAGCGGAGAGTCATGGCATTCAAGTCAATACCAAACTTCCCCAAGGGTTTTATGTAATCACTTCCCAAGACAATCTCGATCGGACCCATGTCTAGTGCAAAGGGATCACCTACAAAATCATAATCATGAGAAGCCGGATCCTTGCATCTTAGAAACATAGTCTGCTAATCATATGATGTCCATTAGCAATTTCAACTCAAACCATGTTTTATCTCCATGGCAACCCCACCTTTTGCAAGGTCTTGGTGTTGGTGAACTATGTGTCCTCCCACTGTCCACAGGCATATGAACAGTCATGGATCAAAAAAAAACTCCCCACTGTCCACTGGCATATGAACAGTCATGGATCAAATAAAAACTCAAAACCAGTCCCGACGCTGGCATCTAAAGTGTGTCCTGACTCGTATTTTCCAACTGTCTCCTCATGAGTCACATCAAGGATCTCAATAGCATCCACGAACTCCTCATCGTCAGAGAGCTCAATAATCGTGCTCAGTTTAATTTTCCCAGTATTTTGCATCTTGCATACCTCCCGATGCTCATGAGTCGCTTTCTTGCCACACTAAAGCATTGATTTGTCCTCTACTATCTAGATGTCCATGATGGCTCTTGTATGTTGTATAATATCTGATTTTTTTTCTATAACATGTGGCTTCCCTTGTGGTTTCACATCGGCGTGCCTATAGGGCCTTGCGTAAGGCATTTTGTTGCGTGATATTTTAGGGAACCTAGAAAATGGGGCTACTACAACCTTTTGGTCATGCCATTCAAACATCCTGGGTTTCTTTTCAGCCTCAAATAAAATCCCATGTGTGTTGTAGCATTCTTGTACTCGTTGGCATACCTAGGCTCGAATACCTTTGCCAGCTTGGTAGCTCGTTCAATGGTTTGATGTTCCTTAGCCCTCACATTGACGGCCAGGGAGGGCTACAAGTCTTAAATAAAATGCATCAACTTTTCCTTCTCAGATATGTCATGCACTAAAAGGGAAAGCCTCCAGAATTGCTGCAAATACTCCTAAACTATGCATGTTTGAGATAGTGCTTAAAAATATGCTAAGTAATGCTCTTGTACTAGCAGGGACACAAATGTATTGGTCATCAGGTCTTTAAACTCTGCCCACATGGTTTGTCTTTGTGGAGAGTTGTTCATGTACCATCACCAAGTGTGAGCATAATCTTGTAAATGTATCTCTACAAATATAATATGCTCCTCGTTGTGTTTGGGGTAGAAGTGGAAGTAATCTTCCAGCTTCATGAGCTATTCCTCTAGCTGATTGGGTCATACATTCTGAGCTTATTATTTGACAGCCTTCGTTGATGCTGCATGATTCTTGCTTTGGCCACCCCCAATGTACGGGCATCATCACTCTTACGTAAGTTCACGTAATGATGGAATAGCATCTCCTCATGGATGTTCGGAGATAAGGCATCGTAAGAGTGGAATTCCTCGGACAGCGTATCGTCAATCCGTTACTACTGTCGAGTGTCCATAGCGACACTATTGAAATGTAGAGCTACTCGTCAAAGGCTCATAGCACTCATCGGTGGCGTAATGGGAGCATCAATCCCAGGTTATGTATTCTCGCCAAATGCATCTCGATGCAAGGACTGCATACTCCAGAGAACGCGTCATCAATGTCAAGATAATCCTCATACTTGCAAGCAGCCTGCTCAAACTAAAACAGTTTGACAGGATGAATCTAACGGTGTGTCGAGCATCTATTAGCCTAAGACTGGCAAGATAGTTAGGACCTTGAGTCACGCCCTTGTTTTAAGTTGATCCTAGTTAACTTAACTCAAGTGAACTAAACCGAACCCCAACTTGTTAACATAACCCTAACCTAACTAACTTGACCCTGACTAACCTTACCTGATTGTACAAACCCATCTAACTAACCTACTCAAAACCTAATAAGGGTCTTAGCACATGTGAGGAAATAGGATGGGACTGAAAAAAGTGGTCCCATACATATTCAAATGCATTTCTATCCTATTCCCTTTCCACCATGTGCCATATGCATCTATTATTGAAACCAATGGTTATCATTAAGTGTCTAGGTTCCACATCTCTATGTCAGTGTTTGCGTACATGAAGCTCCAAACGGATTCGTAAGAATTATCTATAGCATCCACAGTATCAAAATTTCCAGTTCAAAGAAAAATTACCATCGTTCAAGTGCATGCACGAATCTTGCATGACCTGCATTCAGTTCCAAGGACTCTACTATCAGAACTTTGTCGAAAGGGGACAACCTTGACAACATACATAGCCCTTTGGAGGAGACAAAGGATGTAGAGTCAAGGGTCTATGTGACGGAGCTTCTAAAGTATGGGTTAGGAGCTTGCTGGGATTTTGGGGGGGAGCCACTAGCATAGTCCAACAACCTCATTAATAGGGTTCGTCACACCCCTTCTCTGGTAATGGTCACTTTGAGGTGTAAACCAGGGTTTAGGAGGAAGAATCGAAGATCCCAACTTCGACAATAGGCAAGGATCATAGAGTACTCCTATACATTGATGGATGTTTTCAGACTCGTCTTAGAGTCCCCCACTTCCATAGCAAAAGATCCATTTGGTAGTTGAGGACCCACAATCCCTTCCCCTCCAAAGTTATGTTGGAGACCTTGCAAGGCGCATTTCTTCATTATAGAGAGTTCAACAACTTGGACAAGGCTTGCCCTCAATTCACCTGACACTTCCTTACTCAAAAAGGGACGAACCCTCTTAATTAGTAGCCACTAGCACATTTCCCTATACTCCCAACAATCTCAATGATAGAGTTTTTCGTGCCCCTCTTCTAGTGGCCATCACTTTGAGGGGGGTCAAAACCAAACCAAGGCTTAGGGGGGGGGGGGGATTAAAAGTAAATATAGAAGATCCCATCTTCGAAAATAGGCAAGGATCATACCATAGACTAGATGGACGTGAAGTAGCCAAAAGCTCAAAGCTAGAACTAGAGAATAGCACATTTGGTGGAGAGCTTGATGCGCAAGAGGCATCAGGAGGATGCTTCCATGTTAAGTCCGCTATCGCAAAGCTACTCACTACATCCTCAGTGAGCTAGCCCCCCAAGGAGACTAATGTTTACCTACCCTTCAAGGTTCAGCCACTCTCTCCCACTGTTCCCCTAAACTTGTCTAATCTTTGGCCATCTTAACCTTCTTGCTTAGCTGGCTCTTCTAGTTCACATGGTACTTGGCCCCTCCCTTAAAACCGACCCAAGCCCCCTATTTGTCACAGCACCCACACCCACCTCTTTGGCAGTCCTAGGAAATAGCTAAGCCCCAATTAAGTTTCTCTTCACTTTGATCAACCAGCCCCATGTCACGAGGGCATGATTTCCCTTATTGGCCTGCATGTGGGTAGGACCCTAGGAAGGCAAGTAGCAAGGTCACGAGTTGCATGGTGTACTAGAACCCCTAGCAATTAATGCCTTGGGGGTGAAAATTGTGGTTTGGATCAAGAAGGGGCAAAGTACCCTTAGTTTTCAAGTTAGGCCATTGGTATGCTTCTAAAAAGAGCCCCACCAAAGGGGGGCTAGCGGCAAATAGAAGAGGTGCCATGTGGCACCTTCCTAATGCAACCCCCCTACGTGCATGTTGGGGAAAATAGCAAGTAGGAAAACAAGATGAATTTCATTCAAAGGTCTTGCCCATAGTCGGAAATGTCTTCGAGACTTGTGTATACAAGCCCCTACGAGACGCCATCCCATGAGAACTTGCCCACTCTCACACAATCTTCTACAAAGATCGACTCTACAACAATACTTGCTAAGAAGACGCTGAGCAATAAGCCTTGGCGAGACCCCAAGATGGGAAGGAGGCTGTGCACCTATTTCGCACGGCAATTGCGCTCCATCTACGAAGATCCACATTGTTGCAATACAAAAGAGAGTGATTTCGCAGCGCACCGAGACACCATGCACCTATTTTGCAGGGAAATGCATGATTTTCGCTGCATCCATCGCCCTTAAATCATATGATCCACCAGTTTTGGCATTTGCACTTCCATGCAGAAGAAGACGCCGACTAAAAAACAAGATAACTGAACCCAAACTTTGAAATACGAATAATGCATCCTCGCCCCAAAAACTGCTGCTGCTCCCCGCTCCTCCTGCTCCCCTCCTCACTGCCCTCCTCGCTCCCTGCTGCTCTCCCCGCTCACTGCTGCTCCCCCGCTCCCTGCTGTTCCTCCCGTTCCCCTCCTCGCTGCCCCCTCCCTGCTGCTGCTGCTCCTCTCCCCGCTCCCTGCTGCCTCTCTCCCCGTCTGCTGCTTGCCCCCTCCCTTCCCTCCTCGCTGCCCCTCCTACCTGCCCTCTCCCCCGCACTGCCCCTTCCCCCGCGCTGCAGCCTCCCCCCCTGCGCTGCAGCCTCCTCCCCCCCCGCGCCCGCTGCTGCCCTGCACTGCAGCCTGCTGCTCCCCCCCCGCACCCGCTGCTGCTCTCCCCCCGCTGCAGCCTGCTGCTCCCCCCCCGCTCCTGCTGCTGCTTTCCCCCCCCTCTCCTTCCCCTCTCCTCTACTCCTCTCCTCCACTCCTCCTCTCCCCTATCTTCCCCTCCTCTTCCCTCCTCCCTTCTTCCTCACCCTCTCCTTCTTTTGGATTACCCCTATTCTCCTATAGGGGTCTCTTGGGATTCAGGAAAGTGGACGGAGTTTTCATTTTTTGTGTTTGAATCGGCCAACACACCTCGATTGACGAATGGGTTCCCATTCAGTCAATCCGTCTCCGCTCACACCGGCCACGAGAACCGTCACTTTTTCAAAAGACGAGCTACTGCAGTTGCAAAAGGATTTCGAACATGAGTGTTCCACGACTCTCTTCGCACGCATTCATGGCTCACACCCCTCCAGGTTACAAGCTAGAGATTGGATGTTGTCGGCGCTTCCTCAGGACCTCGCCCCCCACCTCAAGGATGTTCGTTTATTGGGACGGGGTTTCTTTCAGGTGTGCCTAGATTCCCCGGACGTCACGAGAGACCTGCTACAGGCCGGGTTTCTACTTCTAGGCTACAGGAGGATCTTTTTGTTTCCTTTCCAACTGGGATTTGATCCAGTTGAAGAGGACAAGCAGGGAGTCTCTATTTTCATCAGGTTCCCTGGTCTTCCCTCAGTTTATCACCGGCTTCTTTCAATTATTGACGAGAGGTTTGGTGTGGTCGCAGAGATCCCCCCTCTCCCTGGCGAGCCCTCTTCGACTGCTGAGGCGGTCAGGATGGACGGGGTTCCCAGGGTTAGGGTCATTGTCCAGGACCCCAATATTTCAGATGACCACATCATGCTACAGCGACCCGATGGGTCTTTCTTCCACCAGAGATTTGAGGTTGCAGGTCGGTAGGACCAGTGCAGGATTTGCAGATCCTCAGGGCACTTCGCCAGAGATTGCCCAAAGAAGAAAAAGAGGCCCACAAAGCAACCAGCTCATACTAGCTTACGACAGAGAGCCGGAGCAAGACATACCGCTCCACAGACACGGCCTCATACACGGGCTCTCCCCCGGCACCCCGCGCCACCTCTGGCCCACGGTGGGCTCTGGTCGCGGCTAGGCCCTCTACTCTAGTTCACTCCTCCACCTCTTAGAAGGCTACCCCCTTGGAGCCTCAGGAGGAGACTACTGTCCAGGAGCCTTGTTCGACTCCACCCTTGGATCAGGCTGTACCTTCCTCAGCAGCGCAGGTTGTTGGCACCTCGTTTGCACCACTTTTTGATCAGGATCCAGTACAGGTGCCTCCCTCTTTGGACAAAGGGAAGGGGGTTTTACATTCTCTTCCTGCTTCGGTAGGAATCCTTTGTACCCCCTCCCCAGGAATGGCTCAGCGGAACTCTTTTTCCGCTTTGGAGGACCTCTCTAGCCTCCCAGATGATGATTTTGTACCCTCTACTTTTGGAGAGCCAGTTATCGGCTTTCCTATTGAGAGATCCTTCTCTCTCTCACCTGTGGACTTTCCTCTAGACCTCCTGCCATACACACGAGGTCCGAGGGCTCCGGTAGAGGCTTCTATTTCCGCCACCAGGTCGGGTAAGGTATTCCAACCCACTTCCTCCCGCCGATGAGGATAGTCAGTTGGAATATACAGGGATTGGGCGATCCCTCATCGCTGTCACAGACAGCTGATCAGGAATCAGCTCCATCCAGGTGTTTCAGGTGGTTCCCTAGACATTCTTTTTCTTCAGGAACACAAACTGGATATCAGAGTTTGTTCCAAGTCAGGTAAGCTGCTCTCAGGCCAGGCTTTTTGGCTTCCTGCCTTGGGAACCAGAGGAGGTACATGCATTTCAGTTTCAGACTCTGCTCTCCCTCTGGTCATTGGACACGGTACCATAACCCCCTCCACGGCCCAGTGGGTTTTACTTCTGATTGATGGACGTAGAGTTGGTTTCCTCAACCTTTACGCTCCGAACAACAGAGGGGACCGTGTTTTGTTTTGGAAAGAGGTTCTCTCGTGGGCTGACATTGCGGATTCATGGATTATTGGAGGTGACTTCAACATGGTTGAGGCACCTTCGGATAAGAAAGGGGGCAGAGAAAGTGGTATCCACTCCCTTGAGAGAGCAGCCTGGGATGCCTTCTTGTTTAGGTTCAGTGGTAGATGATGCATTTCTTGTTCAGTCTCAGTCACTTTTGTTTTCATGGTCGAACCATAGGGTGCAGATGCCTATCCATGCTCGGATTGACAGATTCTATGTGGGTGACTGGGCTCTTGATAGAGGGGGGACAGTTTGCATTGCACCCGGTGTTTCCACTTTAGACCATTTTCCGATAATTTTGTCCATTTCAAAGCCTCATCTGAGAGGACAATCTCACAGTATCAGGATCCTAGACGCCTTATACACGGATGAGACTCTCACAGAGGCAGTGTTGGAGATCTGGGTTTCTCATATGCAGGGGGGGTGGCCGGTCCTTCACATGTGGCCACAGCACTTGACAGTATCAGCGACTTCTATCACTCAGTTGCTAGTGCTCGGCGAGGTGAGGTACTCAGGCGAGAGATCGGTATCCTCCGGCAGTTGGCAGCCCTTCAGAGGGAGGAGCAGAAATGACCTTCAGATGCTTGGATACAGGAGCGCCTTGCTACGGCAAGGGCTCACTTGCAGACTCTCACAGAGGCAGTGTTGGAGATCTGGGTTTCTTATACACGGATGAGACTCTCACAGAGGCAGTGTTAGAGATCTGGGTTTCTCATATGCAGGGGGGGTGGCCGGTCCTTCACTTGTGGCCACAGCACTTGACAGTATCAGTGACTTCTATCACTCAGTTGCTAGTGCTCGGCGAGGTGAGGTACTCAGGCGAGAGATCGGTATCCGCCGGCAGTTGGCAGGCCTTCAGAGGGAGGAGCAGAAATGACCTTCAGATGCTTGGATACAGGAGCGCCTTGCTACGGCAAGGGCTCACTTGCAGACCTTGCTTGATCAGAGAGCAGAGTATGCCTTCCATGCATGGGAGTCTTTTTAGATACAAATGGGAGGGAGAGTCAATAAACACTTTTTCTCTACACTTGGCCCCAAACATATTAGAGAGAGTGTCAGGCAGCTTATTGACTCTGACAGCGTTTTGCAGTCCCATCCGGAGACCGTCATGCATTTAGCGACAGATTTTTATACCTCCCTTGTTTCCGCAGATCCGAACTCACAGGCCAGAGAGGTGGCTAGAGATGAAGTTTGGCAGAGTTTACCTGTGTTGGTCACCCCAGAGATGTTATGCTCACTTGATGCACGCTTTACCAACACAGAATTCAAGACTGCTCTTTCTGCCCTTCATAAGGGCAAGTGCCCTGGTTCCAATGGTCTTACTCCCTCTTTTTTTATAGCCTTTTGGGATATGATAGGTGATCATATTACTTCAGCCCTGCAGGGCATTTGGGACTCGGGAGAGATGCCTGACTCACTGACCGAGGGACTCATTCACCTTATGCCGAAAGGTGGCAACAGGAATTTTGTATCCCGTTGGAGACCCATCACTCTTTTGGGTACTCTTTACAAAATCCTTGCCAAGGCGATCAGCATCCGACTACAACCCCTTCTTCCATATCTCATCCATGATACTCAGACAGGCTTTGTGCATGGCGGGAGCATTTTTGATAATATCTTTTCCTTTTGGGAAGCCACGGAGTGGGCTATGCAGAGTGGACAGAGGCTAGCAGTTTTACTCTTGGACTTCGAGAAAGCCTATGACAGAGTAGATTGGGGTTTTCTTGAGGGCACTCTTCTACGGTTTGGATTTTCATATGCCTGGATCAGAGGGGTGGCCTCCCTTTACAGATCAGCCCACAGCCAGGTTTTGATTGGAGGGGTAAGGGGTGATAGGTTTCAGATTTCCAGATCAATTCATCAGGGATGCCCTTTAGCCCCCTTCCTCTTTCTTTTTGTGGCAAAAGCTATGAGTATCTTCCTTAGATCTCAGGTTGAGCTTTTTGGGCTGAGACTGCCCTTGAGACAGGAGCAGGAGCTTTTTGACTGTGAGTTGGCTGATGACACTGCTATTTTTATTCAGGCCTCCTTGCAGCCACTTGATTCTTTCCGGACAGCCTTGGATATTTTTTGCTCAGCTGCAGGGGCACACATTAACTGGCATAAATCCTTTGGCTTTTGGATCAGTGATGAGGACACTCCAGGCTGGGGAATTGACATTGGTTTTTCCTAGATTCAGAGGGGTGTTCCTATCAGGTATTTGGGATGCCAGGTAGGATTGGACATCTCTCCAGCACAGTAGTTTGCCCCAGTACTAGAAAGTATAAGAAAAAAGCTTCTTTTTTGGAGCTCTGCCAAACTCGACCTTGCATCTAGAGTTGTGGTAGTTAACCAGGTTTTCTTGGCCACCTCCTGGTTCGTGTGTTCTTGCTGGTGTCGGTCTAGGGATTGCATCACTTAGCTCATCAGACCAGTCAGGAATTTTTTATGGAGTGGACTTGATGGCACAGCAGATGTTGCAGCAAGGGTGGCCTTGGAGACTATTATTCTCCCTACATGTGAAGGGGGCCTTAATGTCATTGACCCGGACTTGCAGTGTAGGGCATTGCTTTGTAAGGTGGTGGTGAGGGGACTCATGCCTGGGCAGGAACCTTGGAAGGATTTCTTTTTTGGACGCATTCAGGCTTGCACACCAACCTTGGGAGATGATTGGGTGGACAGCCCTCGATGGATTTTCACATCAGCCCCTCTCAGATCTCCTGCCTCTCCTCTCATGACTGCCATCCTGAAAGCTTGGGGGAGCTTCAGGAACACTCTTCTAAGGATTCCACCTTCTACCGTCGAAGAGATTGATAGGCAGCTGATCATTTGGATGATAGTATTCTTGACGAGCATGCCAGACCACTGGGCACTTCCCATTACATGCAGTGGTCTAAATGGGAGAGAGGCCCCGCCTACACACTAGGCACTTGGAAATCTTTTATCAGGCTACCTGTGGATCAGAGACTGCAGTCCGTGAGTCACCTCAAAGGGGTAGCACGCAGGATTCAGCAGATAGATGCAGTCATCCCGGTGGAATGGATAGTTGAGCTGCCTATTACTTCCACCACTTGGACGGGGGCTTTTTCGAGGACATCAGTTCCTTTACAGGTGATCGCTCTCCGAGGTCTCGTGGATGGAGGTTTACTTTTTACATCCAGGGATGGCATTCTTCTTGAGGTTGCCTTTCAGCATGTCAGGATTGCTGGTTTTGCGGACCTTGGAGCGGGCTTGCAGTGGTCCATAGACCCCGACCCTCTGCTCTTGGCCTTGGGATCCTGGTGGTTGTGGTTACATGGAGGTGCACCTATCAGGTGCTTGTAGTGGGACCCAGGAGAGTGGGAATGGATAGATCATGGGCACCGAGGGGGATTCCCTTCTTTCGTTTCACGGTCGGTAATGCCAGGAGGTTTCAGCTGAATAGTAGGGGTTGGATTCCCTCCAGAGAGAGCCTGTCAGGATTGCTGGTTTTGCGGACCTTGGAGCGGGCTTGCAGTGGTACTTAGACCCCGACCCTCTGCTCTTGGCCTTGGGATCTTGGTGGTTGTGGTTATATGGAGGTGCACCTATCAGGTGCTTGTAGTGGGACCCAGGAGAGTGGGAATGGATAGATCATGGGCACCGAGGGGGATTCCCTTCTTTCGTTTCACGGTCGGTAATGCCAGGAGGTTTCAACTGAACAGTAGGGGTTGGATTCCCTCCAGAGAGAGCCCCCCATTAGGAAAGCTTCTTCATCACCGCAGACTTGCGTAGAAATTTCTGGAGGAGGCTCTGGAAATCCCTCATAAATAGAAAGATTACTCTTTTCTTTTGGCTTTCTATTCATGGAGGGATTGCAGTGATTCTGTGGAGATCATGATTTGGGGCTGATCCCACTTGTCCTCGATGCCATTCTGCAGAGGAGTCAGTGCGACACTGCCTTTGGGACTGCAGTCAAGTGAGGACTGTTTGGAAAGGGGTTGCTCGGATACTCAACATCTTTCACACTTCCCCTTTCTTCATGACTTGGGGCTCGGTCGCATGGTTATCTCTTACCGGGCCCCAGGTGTTTTATGAGGGTGAGCCTTCTTCTTGGACACTCTCGGTCCGCCGGCAGGTGATAGAGCCTTACTCTCTACAGGATGTACCACTTCCTCCCTTCAAAGCGTCTCATGTTTCAGTGGACACCTCTTGGGAGATTTTGGCTAGCATTTCCTCTTGGCACATTTGGAGAGCCAAATGTACTGAGGCCTTGGATGGCACCTAGATACACCCATTACAGGTGTTCACGGGTATTTGGTCTGACACGGTTCACACTTTGATAGCCATATGGGCTAGCATGCAGGGCCCTTCACGGGCAGCCTCTTCTAGAAGGACTATATTTCTTCGAATTTGGAGAGGTTCTCCCTTTTTCTCGGAGGTTTCTACCGGATTGAGATGGCACTATCAGCCTCAATCCTTACTCTGTGGCTCTTGAGCTTTTCGTGCATTGCATGATGTATCCCGTATGGAGCTTGCTCTAACGGTTTTTCTTTAATACTTAATAGAAGTCTCTTTTTGCAAAAAAAAAATGACACAAGCCACGTGTGCCAGTGGGAAAATTTCGGAAAAAAATTGATTTCGATATTCACAAGAAGGCCTATTTTTCACTGTCAAAGAGGAATGGATACTAAGCCCTAACCCATTGGGGAGCAGGCCAAAAAATGACATGGGATGGCCGACGGGCGAGGAAGTCCATGGGAGGACCTGGGCTGCAAAAGAGTGGAACGCACGGGATCGACAGGCCTATGGCGCACATGAGAGCTCATGGGCTGGAAAAAGGGCATATGGTGCACGCAAGAGCTCACGGTGTAACCTAACTCCAATTAGGCCCTTGTTGGTTGAGCAACTTTTGATGAGAAAAACTCTCTCTCCCTCTCTCTCTCTCTCTCTCTCTCTTCTTTGTGAAACTAGTGACTTTTATAAAATTAACATAAAATCAATGTACATGACATTAGACTCCAAAAGAGAGCCTAATGGAAGCACTCAAAAACAGTGAGAAAACACTTCAAGGCTAGTAGCATCCAAATCCCTCTCTCTCTCTCTCTCTCTCACACACACACACACACACGCACACAAGGACAACTTGTCGGGCTGTACTCCCCGAAAGCATTTTTGTTACTTGAGAGAGTTAAATATAGATACATCAAAGTGCGCATGCTACTCTCCAAAATTCCTACGTGAATCCTTTACGTAGAGCTCTCAAGCTCATTTCTTTTGGCAACATGTCAAGTGTCAAATCAGCTAACTAAAATGTAGTTACATGCCTCAAAGGGCCGAACTCTAGGGTCTTCGTAGCCCTCGGTCACATGGACACTTCCCGGCTACCCACTCAGCTCCATAGCGCTTGGGCAATCAACCCCTCTTAGAACCTGCAACCATTAATTAAAGCGCACATAACCATGGCACCCATTAATTGTTAGCACTTTTGCATGTCAATAAATTCTAGACTAATCCTAGTCTTTGTGGGCGTCTCCACCAAGCAAAACATGTGCACATAAAATAACTAACTCTGTGGTTGACTGAAGCCAACCCTTCTAGCTGTAATTAAGGACTTTGACCAGGGGTCAAGGCACCTTAATTAATGCTAGAACTCTCCGACGGGAGTTAGTGATGATCTAGGTTTGACTGGAGTCAACCTACTTTGGTCGAAGCCAAGTCTTGTTGATCGAAGTCAACTCTTTCTGACCGGAGTCAGAGGTTCTTTGATTAATTGTAGTTAATCCTCTTGGCATACGCCAAGTCTTCTTTACCAAGGTTAGGCTTACTTAATCGGATTTAGATATCTTTGACCAAAGTCAATACTTTGACCAATTCAAGATAAAATTTTGAGCATAATTAATTAAATAAAAGGCTCATTAATTATCATTAAATAAATGATCAACTATAACTTTGACTTTGGAGTATTTACAACATGGTGACATCCCCTTGGCTTCTATTCAGTTGACCTCAACTGCAAAGCTTTCTTGTAAATATCCAAAAGTTGTGGATAGTCAAACGTGTCTTCATCCATCCGCTTGGCACCCAATGCCGAATAGTTTTTGAATTTTTACAAGATACTTGTAAAATTCCTTGTCATGGGGGCCTTTGCATATAGTATGATACACAATTTGTTTTGGTTGAAGGACCTCCTCCAGCTTGTCCACTAGTGGTGGATCCTCTGATACTAGCTCTGTAGGCTCTGGTCCTTGATATTTATTTAGAAGACTCACATGAAAAGCGTTGTCAATCCTCCAATGCTCTGGCAGGGCCAATCTGTATGCCACCTCTTAATCTTATCTGTAACCTTGAAAGGGCCATAATATCTAGGAGATAGTTTTGCATACACTTTTTCCTTGCCCTTAAGCTTGTGGAGCCTAGCTTTCTCGAACTTTAAATGCACCCAATCCCCAGTCTTGAGATCTAACTGTCTCCTATGCTTATCTACAGCCTTCTTGTTCTTTTCTTGAGATCTTTCTATTGCTGTCCAGACCTGGCTAAAAGCTGTCTAGAGATCTCCGACAAACTAATTAGCCGCAAATATTTCATCTTTGGTCCTTAGGATAGGTGGCAGAATCACCATCCCATAGATGACCTCAAAGGGGGCTTTCCCTGTGGAGCTGTGAACTGTATGTATTATCATATGCATAGAATTTCAATAAATCCAACACTGCAGAATTTGCTATCTCACTTTGACCATGAATCTAGGGATGGAAAGAAGAACAAAAAATTCAGATTCATCCCCATATTATAAAAAAGAGCTCTCCAGAATAGACTAGTCATTCTGGGATCTCGGTCAATGACAATGGACTTGGGCATACCATGGTGTTTAAAGATCTATGCCATGAAAAGCTTAGCCATATGATCTGCCTTTATAGTTTTGCATACCGGAATGAATCTATCAATGATAGTCCAAATCCCATTATTCATTGATTTTGATCTTGGCAAATCAAAAATAGAGTCCATTGCGATACTTTTCCATCGTACCTGGGGCACGGGAAGAGGCATAAGTAGGCTAGGTGCCTTTCATCTATCATATTTGACCTTCTAACATAGGTTAAGCATTATGTAACAAACTGATGTATGCCTTTTCGCATCGCTAGCCAAAAGAAATACCTCTCTAAAGCTTGAGTTGTTGCTGTAATTCCCTTATGTCTAGCATATGGAGGTGCATGACATTCCTTCAAGATCTTTTGCCTCATCTCTGAAGTGATGCATAGGCAGTCATCTTTCAAGTGGACTACCCCTCTTGCACTTGCTGCAAAATCTCACCAAAATTTGCATCATTGGCATATTGCTCCCTCATGTCTTCCAGATCCCTATGATATCCAATAGTTAAATTGTTCACCTGGGATCTTCAAGACAAGGCATCTGCCACTATGTTCAGAGCTCCCGGAGTATGGACAATCTGAAAATTGTACATTGACAGTATGTTTGCCCATTTCATGTGCTTCTCAAAGAGCTTAGTCTGAGTCAAGAAATATCTCAAACTTTGGTGATCTGTCTTTACTATAAAGTCTATACCCAAAAGATAATGCTTCATGTATGGAGGGCATGAATCACAGCCAACAACTCTTTCTCATAGATTCCCAAATATCTCTCGGCATCTCGTAGTCTCCTACTCTCGTAGGCCACGATGACCATTTTGTTGGGATATCTCAAGGTGTATGCCTCAGGCACACCTTATGTTTCTATGTGTGAGTGCTAGAGGCACAGTTAGGTGCCCACAAGCACAGTTAGGTGGTGGAGAGCCACATAGGATGATTGAGAGAATCTAGGAGCAGATTGAGGAGATGATTGTGGAGCTCTGAAGTCATCAGTGATGTCAGTGAGCTTGTATGAGGTGCCTACTTAAGGACCTCACTCTTCTTCATTCCATAAGCAAGTATTCTGAGTTTGTGTCCACTCTACTCTTTCCTTTCAGTGTTCCAACATGGTATCAGAGCCATTTGATCCCCCTTGAGCCCATTTCTGCCACATCATCATCTTCTTCTTCATCTTCTTCTTCTCCATTTTCCTCTTTCTTCCCAAAATCTTTGAGAGCTTGGTTCTCCACCTACAAACGACCATTGCCCAAACCCTCTGAGCTGGAAACTCCTCTAGTATGGGCGAACTTCCACCTGCAAGCAATTGAAGAAAAAACGTCTGTGGTGGCTGCCATTCTCCAAACAGCGAATTTCTTCTGTTGCTCAATACTCCCTGCCTGCTCCGCCATTGCCTGAGCCCTCTTAGGAGTAGATGGGCGACCTCAAGACGAAGATTTTGAGCCATTTTTCAGGTCATTTGGTTCAGTAACGAGGGAGAAATCGTCAAAACTCAGTTTCAGCCTGTAGCAACTCTCCCGGGCAAAACTGCGCACCATTTCGTCCAACCTCTGTGCTAGACCCTCTCTGGTATATGAACGTTCTTTTGCTTCAGAAAGCCCTCTTTTCCTTGCTTTGAAGAGTGAGCTACAAGCCCTCCAAGTTCAGCCTTTTGGTTTTGACAGTTTTGGACAAGTTTTTGAAGATGATGCTACATAAAATGCTACTCTAGCATTTCTGGTTTTTTGAATCTTTCAATAACTTCAGTACAAGTGTGGATTCAGTTTTGTTTTGAATTGCTAGACCTGGTTTTGATTGGAAAGTATTCATTTTAGCCACTTCTATGAAGCATATAAGAAGAAGCATCATTGATTGAATATTGGTCACTAGTCTTTGCTGCATCAAGTGCTCATATTTTGGAAGTCTTTCAGCTATTTTTTGTCTTGTAAGAGAGATAGACACTGCCCAATATCTGGGTTAGACCCTCTCATGGCTACCCTATTGAATCTAGAGAAGTTCAATGGAAAGGGCTTCCACACATGGCAGATGAAGGTGAAATTTGCATTGATGAGGGAGAACTTATGGGGACTTGTCAAACCTACTCCTACCGCTTCTTCTACGGCCTCCAATGCTGGAGAATCCTCAACTCCGACATGACCGGCAAGGGATCCAGCTAGAGAAGAAAAAGCATATGGTATCATTGCTCTTGCTTTAGGAGATGATTATATTCACCATATCTCTGACTTGGAGTCTCCTTCAGAAGCTTGGCAGAAGCTTGACATGATTTTTGGTGCTAGCTCTCACATCTCTAAACTATGACTTAAAATCTCTTTCTTTGAATTGAAGATGGCTAGTGGTACTACTTTGGCAGCTCATGTCAACTATATGCGGAGTCTTATGACTCAGCTTGCTTCTATCAACTCTCCTATTACTCCAGATGATGCTATGGCAGTGTTACTTAAGAGTATGCTTGAAGATTATGATCACATAGTTAGCACTTTGAAAAATCTTCCTAATCCTAATCTTGAAGGTATTATCTCTGCTCTCCAAGAAGAAGAAAGGCATATGGAGCTCAGGAAAGGCAATGACACTGTTTATGCTGTAAAAGTTCAGAAGGGCAAGTATACCCCTTGCAATCACTGTGGAAAGACAAATCACCTTTCAAAGGACTGCTTCAAAATTAATCCATGCAAGCACTGTGGCAAGAACAACCATAATGAGAAGTTTTGCAGAGCCAAAGCAAAGACAGAAAAAGCAAATCTACTTTCAGTTGATGAGCCTCCACAAGATGAGGCATCCTTTGAAGATTATGCATTTTAAATCATCTCTATGTATGCTCCAGATCTCTCTTTTTATGTCAAGGTACTCAGCCTGGATAGTCCTCCAAAATGAATGAAATAAACTATTGTGTTTTTGTGTGTTTTGTAAACACCTCTGTTCACCTTATGATGTAGGCCATGTGTATGTTTTGCTCCATGGTACCTCCTGCAGACATTGTGTGCATGTACATGCAGGGGAGATAACCATTGGAAGGTCTTTTTGTATCCCTTTTGTTTACATAACACCCAAGGGAACCCTTGCTAGCACGAGAACCTAGCCATAGATTAATCCTTGACCACCATGAGATGGCATGAGAAACTATGAGACTAGATGTATCCTTGACATAGCCTGAGGCATTCCCTTGAGGGGGGGTTTGTTGGGATATCTCAAGGTGTATGCCTCAGGCACACCTTATGTTTCTATGTGTGAGTGCTAGAGGCACAGTTAGGTGCCCACAAGCACAGTTAGGTGGTGGAGAGCCACATAGGATGATTGAGAGAATCTAGGAGCAGATTGAGGAGATGATTGTGGAGCTCTGAAGTCATCAGTGATGTCAGTGAGCTTGTATGAGGTGCCTACTTAAGGACCTCACTCTTCTTCATTCCATAAGCAAGTATTCTGAGTTTGTGTCCACTCTACTCTTTCCTTTCAGTGTTCCAACACATTTTGGTGCAATGCAGCCCAACACACTCCCCACAAGCATCACAATCCACATCAAATGGCTGATACAAATGAAGAACTATTAGCATTGGCTCTGTGGTTAGCTTCTCTTTGAGTGTAGTGAATGCTTTCTTCTGTGGATTACCCCATCTGAAAGCTGCATTTTTGCTTGGTCAAGTTGTGAAGTGGAGCGGCTATATCTTCTGTAGTAAGAACACAGGGCTAGGAAACTACGGAGTTCATGCACAGTCTTCAGCTCTGGTCATTCCTAAATGGCTTGGATCTTTGCCAAACCCATCCGTATCCCATCTTTGGATATTATATGCCCCAAATAGTGGATCTCTTACACAAAGCATTCATTCTTCTTGCTGTTTGCATAGAGCTGATGATTTCACAGCTTTTGGAAAACCGTAGCAAGATGTTCCTTATGCTCTTCTTTGGACTTCGAGAAAACAATGATGTCATCGAAGAAGGTTCCTACGAATTGTCCATAAGGTCGGAAGATACGATCCATCATTTTGCCAAAAGTAGAAGGGGCATTTGTCGACCCAAAGGCATCACCTGATCCTTATATAGCCCAAAAATAGTGCAAAATGTTGTCTTGTGCACACCATGTGGCTGTATTCTCACTTGGTGATACTTACTCTTTAAGTCCGTCTTGCTGAAAATTGAGGCTCCAACACATCATTAATGCGCGGAATTGGAAATCTATTCTTAATGGTCATTTTGTTCAGTGCACGATAGTCAATGCACATAGGAAATGAACCATCTTTCTTCTGTACAAGTAGTATAGGGGAGCAAAATGAATCATCCCCTTGGACAACAAGTCTTGCACTTGGGCCATGATTTCCTCTCGTTGAGCTGCACTAACTCTATATTGGGTTCTATGAGATGGCTCACTGCCAGGAATAAGCTCTATGCCATGATCTTCTGGTCTCTCGGGGGCTAACTCCCCTGGCAAAAAGCGTCTGAAAAACAATCTTTAAAGTTTACGAGAAACTAAAATTTATTATCTGCCTCATTCATTTCAATATGCATTTCAACTTATCTTTCTTTTATAAAAACCATATACACTGAAAGTGCAGAATTTATTGCTTTTCCAACTGAAACATTAGATACAATGGGGATGGTCTCCTTCTATTCATGGCAACCACATGCTGCGTTTTACCCCTATGTATAAACCGAAGCACTCTCTCAGGAAGGGTTAGCTTCACTGCCTTGCAATGGAACCAAGACATCAAGACATACCCCAAACCACGTCATGATGTTTCAATGGGGAGATGAAGAAATCCTCCTGATCAACATAGTTCTGTACATGAAGACGGAGCTCCCTATCAAGGGAGTAATTGGCACAGGGTTCCCACAGAACATCTGGTAAGCATCCAGAGCCCTACCCAACTCCTCCATCTTTATCTCCAACCTCAGGGCTAAATCTTCTGAGATAAAGTTTTATGTAGCCCCGGGATCAAACAATATTAGCGCCTACCGGTATCTTATCTTGCCCCAAGAAAGCAGCAACTCTCCTTCCTCTGGATTTGTCACTCTACCCAAAATGTCTGGAATTCCTCCTGCCATCGGTTGTTGGTGTCCTAGTGGCTTTCTCTGCTCCCTAGAACTCAAAGGTTTCTCGGGGCACTGGGCAGCTACATGCCCTTTCTTTCTACACCTGAAACATTTTCCCTCTTTGTGAAAAATGGCTATCTACTCAGGGGAAAATTGGGGTTTACCCTTGAAGGCTTTTGGCACTTGGTTTCCCCTCGGCTTCTGAGGCTGAAATTCCCTCTTTTGAGCCTTGGGAAACTCCTTTTTCTATGACTGAGATGTGGCTGGCTTTTTCTTGTCTGCTGTCCCAGCAAAAAGAGAAGGCACTATGGTGGGATCCTGCATATGTATTAAGCTTGCCACAGTGGCTACGTGCATGATATCTTGTATGCCCTTATGTTGTTGGGTATTAACCACAGCCTGTATCTTTGGAGTGAGACCAGACCTTTACTTCTTACCTAGCTTTTCTTTAAAGACTCAACCACTCTCTCCCTTAGTGCTCCCAAACTTGCCTATCCCTCGACCGTCTTAATCTTCTTGCTAGACGGCTCTTCTACTTTATATGGCAATTGGCCCCACCTCTCAATCCTAGCCCACTCTTCTATTTCTCATTGCACCGAAACCCAATCCGTTGATGGTCCTAGTACATACTAGCTCAAGCCAGACCCCCATTAAGATTCTCCTTACTAGAAGCCCTTGGTTTCCCCCCCACGCCCCCCCAATCCCATCTACCTTCTCTACTAGAGAAGTGATGCCTCTACTAGAGAAGTGATGAAGAATTAAAGGCTTGCTTACATTAAACCTATAGAGCAAGGCATCATTTGACTAACAAAGCCATCACATGGTTCATCTACGTGAAGGCAACAGTTTTCAAGAAAATTGGAGAGCAATAAACCTCTTAAAAATTTACCTAGTATAATCTTTGGTGGATAGAGTGAAGGCCTAGAAAAGCAAGTGCTATGGACTTCTCACACTGGATTTTTAAACTTTAGGAAGTGCACTTTCATTTGTTGTTTACCCCAAAAGTTGGTTAGGTGCAGAAGACTCTTCAACATAAAAAGTAAACCAAAGCTCTATAAGGCAGGTATAATGTCCCCGTATTTGGCTCTTCTAGTACATGATATGAGAGGCTGAAGTATGTATTTGTCGTGACTCTTATATGTAAGCTTCCTTCCTTGCTTATCCTAGCTTTATTCTTCCCCCCATTCTCATCCGCCCCTCCTCTTCTTAGGATCCTCAGTGGTTTGCTCCCTCTTTTCCTTCCCCTATTCTATGTTCGATTCAGCTCCTTCATGCCTTGGTTCTACCTTAACTTTCCTCCCCTCAACCCTTCTAGTTAAAACACTGGTTTAGGACATTCGCCATCACTATTGACATCCACTTGCCCCCGGCCCTCTCCCCCCCCACAAAAAAGAAACCTACTTTGTGGGTCACATCATTGCTTTACACTATGGTGAGATCTCTTCTCTCCTTCCATTTCTTTAGGGCTAGTTAGGCTGGAAAAGGCCTTGGGCAGCTTGAAATATTTAGGGGGAGCTTGCATTAACCTTGTTTTCTCCCCTCGCCCCTCTAATCCATTGTGATTTTTCCTCTCCCTCCCTTTTTTCCTTTATTTTATTCTTTTGTCCCCCACCCTTTCTAGTTAACCTTCTTTCTTACCTTCCTTTTCCATCTTTTGGCATGTTCCTCTTGCGAGCAAGTTTCAACATCCTTGACTAGATTTGAGAGCAAATGGTGGGATGCATTAAATGTATCAAAAAGTCTAGGTGAGTTCATAGAGGGCCATGACCACATTCTAGAGGTCACCATCTATGGGAGAAGGGTTTTCTTTCTTTAGCTCACTTTGTTAGATGCTCCCTAGCTCCTATATTAGGCTCACACTTGGTACTATGGATTTAACATGGATGATGTCATGAAAAAGTATGATATCCCTACCTTCAGATATCATCCTCTACATTGATAGATATCCTCCTTAACATTGATGGTGTTTTCAGATTTGTCTTGAAGTCCTTCACTTCCGCAACAAATCAATGGGATCCGAGAGAGTGGTTTTGGCCTTCCAAGATCGGCCTCACCGAGTAGGTGGACGAGATGCCCTTTTTTTCCTATATCGCTCAGATTGATAGGAGGCTTCAGATGGACTCTTCGACTTGGACCCCTTTGAGGGAGAGGCAGAGAGTGCTCTAGGAGGTCTGTTCTAGGTTTTGGACGCATCTATGGTGCAGTTCAATGGGATCCGAGAGAGTGGTTTTGGCCTTCCAAGATCGGCCTCACCGAGTAGGTGGACGAGATGCCCTTTTTTTCCTATATCGCTCAGATTGATAGGAGGCTTCAGATGGACTCTTCGACTTGGACCCCTTTGAGGGAGAGGCAGAGAGTGCTCTAGGAGGTCTGTTCTAGGTTTTGGACGCATCTATGGTGCAGTTTGCGACCGAGGAAGATCTCCTACTTCTAGCTGGTCGCCCATAGAGGCTTGCCCATAGGCCCAAGGTTGGTGCCCTAGGAGGTCCGTTCCAGGTTTTGGACGCACCTATGGTGTAGTTTGCGGCCAAGGAAGATCTCCTACTTCTGGCTAGCCGCCCACGGAGGCTTGCCCATAGACTCGTGATTGTTGCAGATGCGGGTGGAGAGGCAGTGTCACTGCTGCTCTACTAGAGTCCTCGAGACGATTCCTCATTGCCTTTGGAGCTATCATAGCGCAGTGAGGATCTCGATGGGAGCCCTCAGGATTATGACCCGCGTGTAGTTCCTTCAAAGGGACCACACCTGGGGGATGGTGGCTTGGTTGACTGAGCCTCCGAGGTCATGCATTCCAGATTAATGAGGTCTCTCCAGCTTTTGGGATACATGGTCAAAGCATTCAGAGAATAGAGCTCCATAAACCAGAGGCGCCATCTGGGGGCATCCTCCTCTGGGGGCTAGCCACCCACGGAGGCTTGCCCATAGATCCGTGATTGTTGCAGATGCGGGTGGAGAGGCAGTGTCACTGCTGCTCTGCTAGAGTCCTCGAGACGATTCCTCATTGCCTTTGGAGCTATCATAGCGCAGTGAGGATCTCGATGGGAGCCCTCAGGATTATGACCCGCATGTAGTCGCTTCAAAGGGACCACACCTGGGGGATGGTGG
Organism: Dipteris shenzhenensis; assembly: GCF_047967505.1. Lineage (NCBI taxonomy): Eukaryota > Viridiplantae > Streptophyta > Polypodiopsida > Gleicheniales > Dipteridaceae > Dipteris > Dipteris shenzhenensis. Next base: position 36,140,016 of record NC_141600.1, on the reverse strand, counting down.
CTTGGTTGACTAAGCCTCCGAGGTCATGCATTCCAGATAGATGAGGTCTCTCCAGCTTTTGGGATACATGGTACCATCAAAGCATTCAGAGAATAGAGCTCCATAAACCAGAGGCGCCATCTGGGGGCATCCTCCTCTGGGACGTTGGGAGGATCAATGTGCCACTCCTTTCTCAATCGGCTCACCACTTTGATTATCTGCCAATGAATCCCATCCAGACTCTCGTCCATCTCTGGGTCTCGCTCAGTGAGTGTCTAAAGTAGGCCTCTAGGCCCTACATGGAAGAAACCAGGCTACTTTCTACCTCGTTGAATCGTCATCCTCAAGGGGACCCCAGTCCGAGAAAACTGACCCAACCATCAGCTATCCACCCACATGCGGGGTCCCTCCCACCAAGACTAAGGGATGGCTAGGTCAATCTTTCTTATCCGCTACCTTGCCCCTCGCATATGAGCTATGTATGTCTTCCTCCATAGGTAGTCTATTCCATCTGCCAAAGGAACAAGTTGGGCCACTGTCCCACTGCGCCCATCCAATGTGAGTCCACTGTCCGAGCATACATCCATCCTGATCCCTAATCTCTGAGTGCCAAATGAGGGGTTGATGCTTGAACTCCCCTCTGCAAATGCAGCTGAGCACGGATGAGCCCCCTTGCTAATCCGTTCCAAACCTTTTGTAGGCTCCTCATCATGAGGGAACCCTTCCACGTAAGGGGGGCTTCTGAGAAGATCCAATGTGTGAGTACTGCCACTACCCCCCAATGCGTGGGGTATTCTTGAGAAGCCCTCGCTATAAGAGGAGCTTCCAGGGCTCTGCACCAAGGGTGAGGCCACGCACAACCAACTTGCCCAAGTGGGCTCTGCTCTGCATCTCCGGATCAATGATACCCAAGCCTTCTAATGCATGCAGCATGATCACCGTCTATCAAGCGACCCCGGGCTCTGGTGTTCCTCATGCCATCCTTCCTGCCCAAGGAAATTCCGAACCAAACGACGGAGCTGTCCAATGCACTCTCGGTGGAAGCACTAGCAGGAGGCAATGTACCAGGCCGTGGCAAGAAGTATCTGGATTGCTACTAAGACAGGTCCGCTAGGGAGAGTTTGGCCGAGCTCCAGTAGAGAAGCCTGCACCGAACACTCTCTGCAAAGGGGGCTGAGCACGAATGAGACCCCCTGCTAATCTATGCCAGACCCTATGTATGCTCCTCATCATGGGGAACCCCTTCCCTGTAAAGGGGGCCTCTGAGAAGATCCATCTATTAGTGTTGCCACTGCCCCCCATCGCATGTGGTATTCTTGAGAAGCCCTCGCTATAAGAGGAGCTTCTGAGGCTCTGCACTACGTGTGAGGGCACGCACAACCAACTTATTTAAGTGGGGTCTACTCTGCATCTCTAGATCAATGATACCCAAGCCTCCCAATGCCTGCGGCATGATTACCATCACCGTCTGCCAAGCAACCCGGGATTTGGTGTTCCTCGTGCCATCCGATCTTGCCCAAAGGAAATTCCGAACCAAACATCAGAGCTGCTCAATGCACTCTCTGTGGAAGCACCAGCAGGAGGCAATGTACCAGGCCGTGGCAAGAAGGACTTAGTTTGCTACTAAGGCACGGCCCGCTAGGGAGAGTTTGGCCGAGCTCCAGTAGAGAAGCCTGCGCCAAACACTCTCTGCAAACGGGGCTGAGCATGGATGAGGCCCCTTGCTAATCTCTACCAGACCCTATGTATGCTCCTCATCATGGGGGACCCTTCCCTATAAAGGGGGCCTCTAAGAAGAGCCATCTGTGAGTGCTACCATTGCCCCCCAGTGTGTGGGGTGTTCTTGTGAAGCCCTTGTTGTAAGAGGAGCTTCTAAGGCTCTGCACTAGGGGTGAGGGCGCGCACAACAAACTTGTCCAAGTGGGCTCTGCTTTGCATCTCGCTCTGCTTTGCATCTCCAAATCAATGATACCCAAGCCTCCCAATCGCTCTGCATCCCCAGATCAATGATACCCAAGCCTCCCAATCCCTACGGCATGATCACTATTTGCTAAGCGACCCGTGCTTTGGTTCTGGTGTTCCTCGTGCCATTAGATCCTACCTGAAGGAAATTCTCAACCAAACATTGGAGCTGTCCAATGCACTCTCTGTGAAAGAACTAGCAAGAGGCAATGTACCAGGCCGTGGTAAGAAGGACCTAGTTTGCTACTAAGGCATGGCCTACTAGGGACAGTTTGGTCAAGCTTCAATAGAGAAGCCTGTGCCAAATACTCCCAAGAACTAGGGCAAACTACTGCTCTGTTATAATATCAATACCCACCTGGCACCTCAGGTATCTCGATGTCTTGCCCCGCAGTATCCAGCAGAAGCCAAAGGCACTCCCCCACTCTCGAAGCTCTTGTGTTTCCTGAGAGCTTGTGAAGAAACCAATGGATTTTGTCCAATTAATCCATGCACCCGAGGCCTCACAATAAATAGCCAAGGCTCCCCTGACTCTCTCCAAGCTCACTTTGGTGCTCTCTACATACAAGGCTGTGTCATCTGCAAACTCGAAATTTGAAAGCTCCTCCTCCTATTTGATTTGGTATCCTCAACCTGTGAGGCCCGCCACCTACGATCTCAAATAGTAGCCCAATGCCTCTGCTACAAAAAGAAAATTAAAGGGAGCTAAGGGACAAATTAAGCGAGAGAGAAAAAAGGCCTCACCCGTGTGTCCGCTGATAAGCATCTGACTAGAGCTGCCCACATATAGCATAGAGATTCCTCTAATCCATCTGTCTGAGAAACCCAACCTTTGCATAGTGTCCTCTTGAAAAGACCTCTCCACCCTGTCATAAGCCTTCTCAAAACCCAAAAGAGAAGGATGGCCAAAGGTTGTCTCTCCTCCCTAGCTGAAAATGTTATCCAGAATGCTACTCTCCTGTACAAAACCAATTTGTGTATCATGGATGTTGTCGGTGAGATGAGGCCACAACCGCAAAATGAAGACCTTAGCAATTATCTTGTATGCAGTGTCCAGCAGAGTGATCGGTCTCCACTGTCCGATATCTGACCAATCTCCCTCTTTCAGGATCAAACAAATCGACCCTCTGCTCAGGGGCTAAGGAAGGGAACCCATGTCGAAGATCTCTTGGCAGGTTGAGTAGAAAGGGGTGGCAATGATCTCCTAGAAGTTACGAAAGAAGTCCAGAGTCAAACCATTTTCGCCAGGACACTTCCGGGTCGGTAGGGCCTTGAGGGCCTACGAGAGCTCCTCATCTGTGGAAGGCTCGTCCAATCTCGCACTCAACTCCTGTGAGACTACTAACGGAACATGGTCCCAAACTAACTCACGGACCACAAGGCAAGCTGGAGTCACCCTCTCCGCGTGTAAGAGCTAGCTGTAGAAATCCGTGGTCAGCAGCTCCAGAGAATCTCATGTGGATCAATGTGCAGAATGAATGCCCCATGTATCCCGTAATCGTTGTAACTACAAGGTCTCGTCTTAGTGCACGCGCGGGCTTCTGAAGAGCCCTCCTCTGTCTAAGGACATGAGTCTGCAACTCCTCATTGCGATTCCTTTGAATCGCATCTGCCATTGACGAAGCCCAGCTCTCACAGGGTGCTGAGTGTGGCTGTTGCCAAATCTATGCAATACCCAGCCGAATCTCCTCATCTTGCAATGGAATGCGAACCCTCTTTTTGGGAAGACCACAGCGGGGCTTCTCTAGGTATAATACTGCTGGAGAGTGGTCTAACATCGTGGTGCTTGCTAGAATCTCTATAGAGCCACCTCTGTGGAGTGCCCAGTCTCGACATACAAGCGATCCAGCCTCTCAAGCAATCCATCGTGTCGCCTTTGGCCGAAAGAGAAGAGAAGGCTACTAGGGATCTTGCTGAACTCTGGCTCTCTCCACGGATCATGAAGATGAACTGCTCTCATGTGCTCCGCTCTACTGTTGGCATCTCGGAAAAGGAGGAACCCCCCTACTTGTCCTTCCCAAACTCCAGGTTGAAGTCTCCTCCAACGATCTGAGGGTCAACATCTAGAAGACACTCTGTCAGCCTCCTCTGAAAGGCCGGACAGTGATGTTTGCATGCTGGGGCATACATATTTAGGATCCCAATCCTGGACTCATTCTGACTCCCATCCAAACTGCCCGCCCTAAGATAAGCTCACTCTGATCGTAGACCTCTGGGCCCACCGCGTGGGAGATCAATCCTTGCCTTAGGCGGCAATCCATAGATCGGCTTTCCCGCATGAAGCTTAACTAGAAATTCACTTCAGCACCATGGGCGTGCCAAAGATCTAGTCCCTGTGGACCCATGGGTGGTGAGGACAACCATAGCAAGAGTGGCAATGGGGGAAGGAGGGGGTGGGGGAGCTCGGGAGGAGGACGTGGGCGTGGAGAGGGAGAGGGATCTGGGGGGGTAAGGTGGCAGGGAGGAAATGAGGTAGTCAGAGGCTCGCATTGCTGATCAAGTGCAACGGGGTTCTAGATCCCCTTCTCCTTAACTGGTGCCGGGCTACCCTTTGGCCATTGTATTGTCAGAAACTCTTGAGGGGCTACAAAACTCATCCTTTGATCCTTGATCCTATCTCCTCAAATGAGTGTATTTATTAATTAATCTGAACTTTGAGATTTTGTTTTCAACTTTAATCCCTTTGTGTATTTTTTAATTCCATATATGATGTATGCACGTTTATAGTCAACTATGGTATAATCTACTCAATTGTTGATGGTGATTGATCATTGCATTCTATGGACTATAGTCACTAGTATATAGTCCCTCTTCATCTCCATGCCTCGGGGAAAATAAGGATAATTATCAAAGAGGATGTACCTAATATATCTTAACATTTTATCCCATACGATGTGTGTACCACTACTCATGCAGTATGTATGGTACCACCTTATTGTAGTATGCCCTCTATTAGTACCTAGAGGGTAATTAGATCATCCTTAGTACTATGTGTTGCTTGATTACTAGCCTCCCCAATGGTCTTTTACTATGTGGTCAACCCATTTGCTTAGTTTTATCTCCTTGACTGTATCAAACAATTTTGCCATACAAGGGTTGGCCCTCCTTATGATCTTCTTGAACATCCCATGATCGAGATTACCAATGTTTTCCATGCCTATTCAATCAACTCTCCTCAAGATCCTAAGAGGTCTGTAATTTTGCGATTTGATAGTTTCTTGAGGTCCTTCTCTTTGTTGCTAAGCGTGAAGAGTTCCTTGTCACAATATAGACACAACCCAAACCTTGTGTTTTATAATGCATCAAAACTTGAATAAATTTTGTGCTATGATGTGCACCTGTCCTAATGACATGATCGGGTGCTTTGTGAAAAGTGCCACCTATGTGTAATTTTGCGATTTGATAGTTTCTTGAGGTCCTCTTTGTTGCTAAGCGTGAAGAGTTCCTTGTCACAATATAGACACAACCCAAACCTTGTGTTTTATAATACATCAAAACTTGAATAAAGTTTTTGCTATAATGTGCACCTGTCCTAATGACATGATCGGGTGCTTGTGAAAAGTGCCACCTATCATGTTTCAGTTCTCTAATGAGGCTTGGAGAGAGGCAAAAATGCCCATTGTCACGTTCTTTTTGTTGGGGTAGCTCCAACTTGTGAGTCTTGGAAAGAGATGGAGGGAGGGCCCTAGGGAATGAGGAAGCTTAAAATTGTTGGAAATTACTCATTTAATACTAGTGTCTATATGTTATTATAGGAACAAGAGAGAACATTTACAAGAAATCACACACCTAAGAGGGTTCAATATAAGTTTATATCTAAACATTGAAAATTATTCAAACTTGTCTTTTTACTTTTTATAAACAAAGTCGTGATGCTTTATGTTTTCTTTTTCTCCATTGTTGACATTGAATCACAAGATGATAATGGGTGATTTATGGATATACAGTGTAATTTAGAATTTTTAGATTAAGTGTAATGTGTTAATATAAGCTATGTTATATATAAAAACGGCTCTTATAAAATTGGAGATATGTTATTTGAAATATTGCCTAGAGTGTAAAAAGATATCATAATTATTTGGTATTTTTTGCAGCTTATGATAAAAATGGATCTGCCATAGGATTGGTACGTATGTTCATAATAGATAACTTGTTCAAATCCCTTTTAATGTGAAATATATCAAAGATATGAAAATTTAATCCTTGTTTTGTGTCCTCATCAAGTTTTGTCGAGCAATAAATTCTACAAGCAATCTACTTTGTAGTTCTATAATCTAGTTTGCTATAAACTATGGAATTTGGCTCATGAATATTTTTTTCTCTACAGTATGACCATGAGTATGGAGTGCCTTGGTGCTTCACAAAAATTGTGCAATACATGATGGATCACTACAACAATATTCCAGTGTACATAACAGAGACAGGTAATCTATTTTAAATGTAGTTTAAAAGAAAGAGAGAATTGGATTAATTCACTTTTTGTGATTGCGAACCTCTTCTAAACACTTGATTATATTATCGAACTTGCAACATGTAAACATGTTGTCTTTTTAAATTCCTTTTTTCCTCATTTCTTCAATCATAACTACCTTTTCTAATACCTTTATTTTGTTTTGGATGGTCATGCATATGCATTAGTCAAAATGTCATGACTATAGACACTATTGTAATAATATCATTTGGAAATGAATGTTTACTAATAGAGTTCCCTCATATAGGGTGGGGGATGGATTCATCTTCCTTGAATGAGACTTTGAATGACACAGAGCGTGCGGAATTTTTCCAAGCATACTATACGACATTGAGTGAAGCCATCAAGTAAGTTGTCTCTTGAAGATTATCATAGCTATATTGCCAATACTATATAAATAAAGGAAAATTCAAACTATATTAAAGCTAAAAGCCTAAGTTATATTTTGTTTTGATAAATATATAAAAATGGATTTTGATGTTGTTTAATGATGCATTTTAGCATCTATAATTGCTCTTAAGTGATGGATTACAAATTCTATCTCAATGTTAAAAACGTATGTTTTCAAGTCTTATTATCTCATCTAGATATAAATAGTTTTACTTAATTTGATTATATGATTCTACTTTGAGGTCATGATTGGTTGATTATTGTTTTGTTTTGGCAGGAGTGGTGGAAATGTCAGAGGTATCTTTGCTTGGTCACTGATAGATGGATTTGAGTTCTTTTTAGGCTTGCAAGTGAGATTCGGCCTTTTCTATGTAGATGATGACTTCAATCGTTATCCTCGATTGACCGCCATATGGTTCAAGCAATTCCTCTCCAACCAACAAGAGAAATATTTATAATTTACCTAAACACAAAAGAATCGCATTTTAGTAGCAAGAATATATAGAAAAAAAATTAAAGAGAAAGCAAACTTTGTAGTGGTGGCCGGCGAAGAAAGCAACCAAAAAAATTTGCCATCTAATGGTGATTATGTTGTAATGTACTATGTGAATTTGATGAAATGGCAAAGTTCATTTGAATAAAGATGAGGGAAATTGCCATGATAATGTTTCAAGTAGAAGTAAGGTCAGGAGTTTGACTGTAGACAATATTGTAGTGACTTTTGATCTTTAACATATTCCTTATGGTATAATACCTAATAACTAATGAATTTTACATGTCATCTCAAATTTTCCTATGTTGAGTTCTCTCTTGCCCCTTTCCAGATGTCTTATTAATGAAAGATATCCGAATATCATAGCTGCTCATCCCATGTCACCTGTCACCGTAAATAAACAATGTTAGGTAGATTTATAATGTAATATTGATGGGTATCTTTAGCATATGGGGAAGATTACCCCATATCAATATGCTAGTAATCAATGTAAAGATCAATAACCAAAGTAGCCCCAATGAAGTCTCTTGAATATGCATGAAGCCTAAAATGCAAAAGCAAGCTACGTTCTAAAGCAATAATAGTCCAAGACTTGGCATCTAGATTGGACTAAAGATTGGGCACCATCAAGATTGAATGCCTCGTCGTAGATCTGGACTTTGATTACCACACTCCAAACCACCATTGGGAAGCTAGAAATTGGAGCCCCAATTTGGATGAATTTGTTGTCATAATAAATATGCATAAAAGAAGACAACACTCACAACCCAATGGGAGGACTAGATGTTGCGGTCAAGCATCTACTCTATCTTCCACCATCAACAAGTATAGATGAGGTATCATGATCTAGGTACAAAAGGACATTGAGCAATAATCATACTTAGGAGCTTGCAACCGGTCACTACTATAGACAAACTAAACTTAAGAAGCATTTTTTCAAAACTTGGTTGCAAAGTCTAAGGCAAGAATTTGGTTGCTACACTTGAATATAGAACAATACCATAGAACCTTAGGTTGCACTTCACCAATACTAGTAAGACATCAAGGTTGAAGTGTTGTGGGGCCAATGGAGAGGATTTGAAGCTACACTTAAAGAACTTTAAATATTTGTGTACTATCTCAATGATATTGGAAGATGTGCACAAGATGGTATACTAGCACAGGAGTTTCAAAGACCACGATTTAACCTAGTATATCTAGCTTAGAACAATTTTTAGGACAACCTCATCAACAAATTTAGGACAAATTGATTGTCCAACACTTATTTAACAATGTCTAGTTGAATGGTGGAAGACTACTTATATAGTGTGGCAAAGCTAGGAGATCAAACAAAGGGCAAGGTGATCCTTGAAGCATCCACCGCTATTGAAGTTCTATTTGTTGACTAAAGGACCACCTTCAAATGTTTTTTCACCGAAATTCCCTTGCCACATTGAAAGCCACCATGATCTGCACTATCTAGGAACAATGCCACTACATCCTCACCATAGGGGTAGATGGCCAAGCAACCTAGCTAGACACCCATATTGACTATAGTTTACGTGATGTGTGAAAGACATGATTGATAATTTCACCATTAAGTCTAGTGATTATAGTCGACCTAAGAGGTAAAAGTCCATGTTCTTGACCTCCAATTCCATCGTTCCATTCAAAAATACATTAGGAGAGGTAAAAGACATGATTAATGATTTTCATCATATGGTACTCAAAAAATTCATGTCCCCAGCTACAAATGCTAATGTTTTGAACAAGGTGCACAATCAGAACGGTGCTCGAGGATGGACATCCCAAATGTAAAGGTTGTTTGTTGGGCTTGCAATGAGCCAAGCCAATATTCCAATGAATAATCAAAACTTTTTGTGATACTGTGAAAGGCATGGTGGTTGATGACACTTGAAGGAGATGGCTATATGAAGTGGCCAGAATGGAACCATATCCACTCAATCCCTAGGCATCAATGAAGACATAGTGGACCTAGGGGAGATGTTTTTGAAGTTCCATGTAGCACAATTTGCTACATAGGTAAACATATTGATGCAGGGGAGATCTTTTTGAAGTTCCATGTAGCACAATTTGCAAGACAATATAAGCTCCCTTCTTCTCCTATATTACTGACATTGGTAGATGACTATTAGGTAGCACAATTCGCAAGGTAAATGTAGGTTATCTTCTTCTCTTATACCACTCACATTAGTAGATGACTATAGTTATTTGCCACTTCTATTACTCCCTTACAATAGTGGCATTGGCTTGAGCAATAGGTATCACGTGACCTATCCTCTAAGCATGGAATATTTCCTACTTCTTCTAGTTCATGGTGCATAGTAGACTTCCCATCAACCCCTCATTGAAGCAAATGGGGACAAATGGTTCCACAATTAGATATATGAATTCTCACAATGTTCCGATTTTATTTTTTAAGCAAAGTATTTGATAGTTGCAAGTCTTCTTAGGATTGTGACAAGGGCTTAGTCCATTCACTTATGAGTGTTGACATAGACGACACAGTAATTCAACTATAGGCTAAGCCCGGATGTGCAACGTGTGCAACCATCGATGCTGGGCTTTGAATATGCTTAGCTCTTTGCGTAATATAGACTCAGAGGTTCTAGATATGTGAAAATACAGAGGCGTTCATTCCAAATTCACAATGAAAGGAGTACAATCTGTCATACCTCTTAAAACCGCATACATATTAAAAAAACAAATGCATAGGGAATTCTTTCAAGCAAAAGTCGGCGACGATGACCAAAGCTACAAGCCTCCAACATCCATAGGAACTTAGATCCCAAGTCCAATCATGCAAAATACAAGCGTAAGTCGAGACAATCTTCCTCTTCCCAAAGACAATTGCCGTTGCTAATAGAGGATGGACACATGTAACTTATTTGCATCCAACGGTTCACAATGATCAAATGAAATCGAAGGGACCATGTTCTTTCCATGGTCCTAACCACTTAGTCTCGTTAATATATTATAGATATTGGATTTGTTGTTTCTACAGGAAGAACCTTGAGAGATTCATGCTACAAACCAAAGAAAAGACTTTCTTAACTAAAGGGAAACACAACGTAAGACTTAGCAGGAGCAAGCTAGATGAGGATTCTAAGAAGATTAGATTGTTAAGAAGGAGGTGGCATGAATTCTCCATAGAAATGGTATCTATAAGAAAATTCCCTCAAACGAGATCAAATATGAGCTTGTACTATGTCTTACTTAGCCCTATCCAATTTTTTGCTTACTCCCAACTAAATCCATACCATATTCTTGTGGCATACAAAAGTTTGGAACTTGAAAATTGCATGCAAAGAGTTGCATTTTCTTAAGCAATATGGTACACAAGTTAATTATATTCTTCCACAACATAGATGGAGCTTCTATTTCATAAGTACAATACCTTTGCACTACCTTCAACTCCCCATTTAAGGCATAGACTCAATCTCCTTGATAGGATAGCTTCTTTTGTCACCCATGGTGACATTGGATTTGGAGCAAAGTTTTGTGCTATCTAGAACCAGTGTCATGTCTTTGAACGTGCTTGGAAGCACCACTTTTGATACACCAATCTTCATGACTCAACGTCACTGCCAACGTGGAACACTCTTTATCACCTCAGCTATCAAGAAGTCTTCCTTGATGAAAATGGCTACCTCTACTTTTATTGGATTTGTTCTAGACTTTTTAAGGCCATTCTATATTAGACTTGTCTTTAGGCTCAGGTACTTCCTAGCATAGTGTCCATGCTTTGGCACAATTGAAGCATGTCTTGTGCTTTGTTTCCGCTATAAAAGCTTTTGCTGCTTTGGCACAATTGAAGCATGTCTTGTGCTTTGTTTCCAAGCTTGCTATAAAAGCTTTTGCACTCTTCTGTAGCTCTACGATGCATGGGAAACAAGCGAGAATTTGTTGAATCCCTTGCCTACGTGTGCATATCCCTTGTTCTTGCCTACGTGTGCATATCCGTTGTTAAAAGCTTTCAGAATTCGACTTGCAATGAATGCGTTGATTGGAATTTAGATTTCTTTGTTTCCACACAAAACTTGAGAGAGAGAGAGAGAGAGGGAGAGGCATGAGGCATCTCACGACCTTCCATGATTTAAAGGAATTAAGAAATCGCTAGGTCTTTTCAAACGTGAAGGGGCTCCACCAGCCTAATGAGCATCGTGTGCAATTTACTATCCGCTCTGCTTCGAGATATTGACTTTGAACGGCAATGATTTAAACGTGCAATTTGAATGAATGTGGATTTTACTTTACGCTCTGCTTAGAGACATTGACTTTGAAACGGCGGCAATTGAACAGTGCAATTCGACTGAATGCGTGATTTCCCAATGGCCATTTTTCTTCTGATTGAATCGATTTTGAAATTTTGAGTCACGTGAGAGATGAGTTTGAAAGTTTGAGCCAGAGACAAGTTTGAACCAAGCCGCTGACTGAAGCCTGAACTCAGGAAAGCGGCAAATTGGATGGCATGGATTTTGAAATCGGCGCCTTAAACCAAAAAATTGAACTCAACGATGATGATGGAATTCAATCGGCTAGGATTTAGGATCCATTTTCGAAGTGGTCATGCACCAAATCTCATTGTCGTTTCACAGAAGGAGAAGTTCTACACGTAATCACCATTACCACAACTCTTCCATCATTTTGTTTTGCTGGTTCATAAAGCCATGCTTGGAGTCATTGGAAATGGATTAACGTCAATGCGGATGATCTACTGCATTAATCGATCACGAAATAGTAGTAAAATCAGCTCCATTGAAACATGTGGTAGCATCATTTTGTCGTTTATGACTTTATAGCAAGATTTCTCCTCCCCTAGACCGTGCATGGCGCATGTGCCTAAAAATGTACATACCATATGTGCAATGTCTGATGATCATGAAAGTTTGTAGGGTTTGAGAAAGGTCCATTCATCTTTAAAGTTTTGCAAGGATCAGACATCATTTATATGGTGGGTTTATAACCTTCCTGCTTTTAGGTCATGCATGGTGCATTACAAATGTGCATCGATAGGCTTATACCATACATATAAATGTTCAATGGTCATGACACCTTGCAAGGGACTTTTGTTTAGCAAGGCCCATATACTTACAAGTTCTCATAATAATTGAGCATTTTTTTTATGGTAGGGCATGCATATTTCTCACTTTTGACCATGCATGATACATAACTGTTTAAAAATTTTGCATCAATATGCTTATACCATATGTGTATATGTTTGATGGTCATGATACTTTGTGGGGAACTTTTGTTTAGTAAGGCCGCACAAACTTTCACAAGGAATATTTATATAATGGAGCATGCACATTTTCTCATTTTCAACCATAGGCTTATACCATGTGTATCTATTTGGCAGTCATGAAGGTTTGTAGGGGCCTCCTTTTAAGTAAGAGCCATGTATGAGGTAAGTTTTCATAATGATCAACAATCATTTGTTTTATGAGTCATGCACATATTCTCATTCTTGATCATGCACGGTATATGAGTCTTGGGAGCTACACCTAAAAGGATGCTTCCGTGAGCTTGGCAGACGTGCAGGTGTGAGAGTGGGAAGAACATCTTTCTTATATTATTCTACAAATGCTTTTCTCAAAATGCATACGCAGCCAATACACCAGTAGGATCTTTACTGACAGCAAATGATCAAAGTTATAAGCTGTTTGGAGAAGAAATGGTCAATAGATCCCTTCTGATTGACTGCCGGAGAGAAACTTAGATGGAGACTTTGGATATTTTTGGGAAGACCTTTAGCAAAGTTGGATTGGCACTTGGGATAGGGGTCTTTTCCAACGCCCACCCTTCACACCCTTTGCCCTTTTCTTCAGTATTTGACAAGGACTGCCATACATCCACGGCCGCTCAACATTGACAGTCATCTCAAAGGATTACTAAGCAGCTCTTGGTAAGGTTCAAGATCCATTTTTGGGGGATCAGTAGAGCTACGAAAGTTTCATACTTTCCTTGGCTTACCGTTCATAGGAGCATTCTGTTTGGGCTCATGGAGTTAGAACAAATGGGTAGACCTTCTCTTTGTATGAGAGGTGGGCTTGCAAAGGAATCCTACAAGCATTCCTTGTGGAGCTATCACATTGCCAACGTGGTTTGGACCAGTGTTTTCAGATTGTTCTCTTATATTGCTTCTAAGTCATTTATTATGACATGGGGAGCAACTATATGGAACAAGGTCTGGTGCCTTTGCTTTACATGAGTCTTATGCTAGTGACCATGCTTTCTTCATGCAACATCATCTGAGACGTGGTCCTACAGCGCTTAGCATCATGGATTTGCAAGATTTGTTTTTTATTCCTATTCAAGCCCAAGATTCCTTAACTTCATCATAGGCTAGTTTAGATTGGAGGTGGTATCCAAAATTACATTGTGGCGGACATGGTGCTCGAGATGTGCATATGTTTTAAGCGATAGCCATATACTTTGGCTCATATACTGGCTTCTATTTGGGAAGACCTAATGTTCACGTCAATGGGAAAGATGTACTGGGTCCTTTATAGCGGTGCAAGAGAGATTAATCTCACTTGTAAGAACCTGGGATTGTTCCCTTTTTTTTTCATCTAACACCACTTGGGATGTCATGACACTATTAACCACCCCATTGGCCACTTGTTGTATTGTAGAGCTCAAGTAGGGTTCTTACTCTCCCACCTGCTGTATTTTTTCTTTTCTCGCGCTGCTCCCATCGTCTCTCACGTCACTCCCTAGGGGGCGTGGGGCTGGGCGTGGGCTCGCATCAACCCTTCCCCTCTTTGCCCACCTCAACCCTCTTAGCCTTGGTCCCTATTTCTGTTGTTCGTTGTGGTGGCTAGTCAACCTGTTTCTCTTTCCTATCTGGACAAGCCCCTGATCACCGCCCTTTCGCACCGGTCGACCTGCTTCATCTTCATAACTTGGTATTAGTCTTGGTCCTCTTGGTCACCGCCACTCTTTGATAGGCCAACTTGCGTCATCTCAAGATCTGGACGTGGTTGAGATGGTCTATTGGGGTGCTTTTGTTTCTGGTTCTAGGGCAACAAATCCCTCTACTTCATGTGTTGTTCTTTGTCTTCCCCCTGCTTCCATTTCTCCCCTTTCTACAATCAACCCCGACTATAACATTGGAGGACTTCCACCATTCCCATCAACACACTGACAAGGGATAGGTAGGTTCTTTATTTACGAGTGTTTGGGGCCATGAATAGTTTCTACAAAGCTCGTGGACTCGGCTTAACCACTTTGAGACAAGCCTTACATGCAGCTCAAGGTCCATATGTGCTACAGACGCTTAACTTCTCCTAGAAGAGATTGCTAGTGAAACTTTTGACACCTAGCAATATTATTGGAACGTGTCTACATAAGAAATCATGAACCCGTAGAGATGCTTCATCCCCACTACGAGAGAGCTACCACTATTGGAGCCATGAAACAAGAAAACTTCTCTTAATTTTAAAGCAACTAGAAAGCCTCTCTAGGACATAATAATATGAATCTCCATGTGCCTGGCGCACAGGCACAAAAAATTTGATTCCGTGCAACACCATAGCATTCTTGAGTGTCAGTGAGAATGGTACAGGGTTGTTTTACTGACACTCGTGAAGATCTCCAAGTAACCTCCTCAACCTTACATAATCTACATCACAGTGAAAGCTGCACTACACTCAGCCTCATGACAATAGTCAATTGTTTCTTACTCAACCAAGATATGCATGAATTGCCAAGAAAAACAATTCCCACTTGTGGACTGTCAGGTTTCATAATCACTTGCCCAGTCTAAATCATTGAAAGCATGTAACTGCAAGCTGGCCCCCTAGATAAAACAATCCAAGATTCTATGTATCCTGTAGATAATGAGCAATACGCTTAACTGCTTGCCAATGCTCAGTAATGGGACTCTGCATAAACTTGCTGGCCTGGGAAACTGAATATCTGGTCTCATATTACGTAGATAGGTAAGACAGCCAACTGCCTGACTACACATACCCATATCATGCAACTCTCTTGCATCATAAATGATCAACTTCAACCCCGGATCCACTGGAATAGAAATAGGATTGCAATCTTGAAAACCAAACTTATGCAAGAGCTCCTATATCTACTTGGATGTTTCTGCCACAACATGTTGTCCGTCAGGCATTACAAGCGACTGGTCTTGGACCTTATCTGTCCAATGAAGTAGACCTTCAAATATATCCTGTAAGTTACCTGTTATTTGTCTACTGAATTCAACAAGTGCCTGAGATGAATTCTCTACAAAAAGATATTTGCTATCAAAGATTCTCTGCTTGCATTTATCAAAGAGACAGTATCCCTTATGATTTGACAACCTTGACATCTAATTTGCCTCTCATCTGTGAAGGCACATGAACACCAGCAAGGCTACCAAAAGCCCGAGATAGTCAACCTTACGCTGTCTATCATACCAGGTATCAAATAGAACTAAGGTCTTCAAAGCCTTTGTATGGTACCTATTCAAAATGTGTGTTGCACACATGATGGTCTGAAGCCAAAACTTGTGAGGCAGATGTATTCCCTTCACCATCTTGCTATTTCCATCAAGCTCCTGTTCTTCCTTTCAGCAGCAACATTCATCTCTGGTGTTATGGCATATACATTGATGCTTATTTCCTTTTCTCCCGAGTATGCTTTCCTCCCTCTGTCTATAAGGAGGGTCTGCACCCTGCCACCTGATTCATTTTCTGCCATTGCAACAGAATGCTGAAAACACTTAAATACTTCAGACTTTCTTTCAATGGGTAAACCCAAGCACATCTGGAGAAATCATCAATAAAGGTTACAAAATAGAGATACTTTCCAAAAGATGGTGTCCGCATGGGACCACACACATCACTATGAATGAGCTACAATTCTTGACAGCTCTTATTGACCCATCTTTTGAAACAGCATTCCTAGTGCATTTAACCCAAAATGCACCCTTCACACCCATGCTGTGATAGCAGCTCCACATCAGGCATTCTTTGTACCATACCATGTTTCTGCAGCAGCATTAGGCTGCCATACTTCACATGTCCAAACCTAGCATGCAATAACTCTAGCTAATGCAGGGATGTTGTAGCAACCATACACATATCATGTTCCTTCTTCTCAAAAGGGTCCGATGAAATCAGCCTGTAAAAGAGTTCACAGCCCTCCTGGAACCTAGAAAACAGCAAAACCAACCTGGAGAGAACTTGCTTCACTTCTTGCTGAGCATCAGCAGCAATAGAGGAATTAACAGCCACACCTGATTCTTTCTTCCTGATATAGCGATCTGGCTTTTTACTGGCATTCTACAATAATGGCATTTCCCTTTCTTCTTGGGCTGCCTTGCAGCACCCTTAACATTATTTGACTGCTATCCTGAAGTAGCCTTCAACTGAAAAGCACTTGTATGTCTGCCCTTGCCCATGTCATTCCTGATCATTGCTGTGTACACATTGAGGAAGACTTAGTTTTTCTTGTTTGTTCCTTCTATAAGAACAAGCTCACTAACTCGTCAAACTGTAGGGATTGAGCATTATCCCTCGCAAACAAGGTGACAAAAGTGTGAAAATTACGGTAGGAATCAGATGACAATGTCCTACTCCTAAACCATAAACCCTAAACCACAATGCCGACATTCAGGTAGAAATCTGGCAACGATGACAATGTCCTTGAGAAAAGTAGCTCCTGCTTCATTCTTGGAATCTCCCATTCACATTGCAAAATCCTTCACGTACAAAAGTGAGGAATGACAGATCTCGACCAACATAGAGATCACAGCAGCAGCTAGGGCCTGAGCATCACGTGAGTCCCACCTCATCTAGTCTTGAGTGGAAACTTGTGGTCCTTCAGCTTGTCCACCTCTAGGTGGTGTGGCAGATGCAACGTTTGCACGACGATACTAATCCCCATTGACATATCCCAATAAATTTGTGCAATCAAAAGATTTTTGAACATAAAACTCCATAAGGAGTAGTTGGTTCCATTCAACTTGCCAAAACCCCAAACACATCTCCTCCTTGCTGACACATTATCCTGCAAACAAAATTTCAGAGAATGCTTGAAATCTGAGATGTTTGCAAAAATCGCCTTCTACACTAGACTCCAAAAGCTGCCACAGTAGCTTAAGCCCCAAAATGTCAACAAAAGGAGAGAGAGAGGGGGCACAGCTTGGGAAAGCAGACCCAATATCACTTACCAGCTGACTCAAAAATACCTCTCCACCACCCAAAATGCCTGCTCGACTCTACTTTCAGGAATTTGACTTGCCTCCTACTGCTAACTACAGAAAATCCATTAAAACAATCGATCAAGTCTTCATGTGTCCCTTTCAGGCTGATATCCTCTAAAGGGCAGGCATACACGATTCCACAAATGGGTGGCTTGAAATGCGTCGAATATCTCTATCTTATTTCGCAATCGCAAACTAACCACTTTCCTTGATGCTTAAATTTTCCTGCTACCTTCATGAATACTGCTTCATAACTCCTATGATAGAAATAAAATTATTTGCAATATTACACCTCCCTCTACATGTCCATGCATGCACAGGGAAATTATACAAAAGAACACTTGAGAGTAAAATCAGGGGCCTTGACCCTTTTGAGAGTAACATACCCATTCACAATTCTATATTCTCATGGATCTCTGCAATACAGCCTACGTGGTGTATTTGGATATTGCTTTGCTGATTGTTCCGTAGAGAAAATGGATGCCACTTGACCAAAAATGGAAGATAATTCGCTGTGAATGCAGGCAAGCTTCTCTCAATTCATGTGGACTTGGCAGGGTGCTTCTTGCCTCCTAACCTCAATCTCACAGTACCATTTGAAATGAACAGCAAAAGCAGTGACATGCCCTGCTTATATCAAAAGCTACCTGATGGCACTTGACCAAAAATGGAAGGTAACTTCCCTGTGAATGCAGAGGATCTTCTCTAATTCATGTGGACTTGGCAGGGTGCTTCTTGCCTCCTAGCCTCAATCTCACAGTACCATTTGAAATGAACAGCGAAAGCAGTGACATACTTGGAGTGAAACAGCACACCAGCCAGGGCTCTCCAGTTCTTCCCCAGTCAACAGTTCACCGATGCATTGAGAAGAACCAAAGTAGCATGTCATCAAAGGATTTGTGTACCATCTGGCCAAGATAGTGACTTAAGTGTTAGCATGATGTATGACCAGAGGTACAGCTCCATCTTCAATGCAGTTAACATGCAATCAGGGGCATTTAGTACCTCAGAAGTTGAAATAAGGCAGGAGATTAGCCACCCACATTTCAGTGAAAGCTTGCGCTGTCGCTCAGCTGAACACAAAAGAAGAGTTGGAGTCCCGACAATTGCTTGTGACTGGCCCCGACGTTCAGTGAAAGCAGAGCTAGCTGAGATCTCAGCCACAGCACAAGAATATGTGAGTGCATGCATCTTCAGCACCCTTGCAGAAAAGATTAACCATTGTTTGTTGGCAGGTAGAAGGCAACCTTCAGAATTCACAATTGTCAACCTCCCTTAGAATCTTGAGTCAATGAAATTTCCTGAAGGATGCTCTCTTCCTGGTGAAGGATGTGCCTGATAACATGTCTTGTAGAAACTGTCACCAATAATCTCCACACGAACACATCCCTTCTTTAAAGTGATGGAAACCGCAAGAATCCCTCACAATAATTTCACGTTGAAGGATAGTGGAGATGAGCTTTATGGCAGAATGACAATCAGGACATACCCGGAGATTCTTGATTATACGAAGTGTTGTTCTAGGTGGCATCATCATGTGCCCAAAAACAATGGCCAGCTTCTCGCTGTGGTATTTCAGCAAGTGCACCTCTAGTTCTTCCTCCACATCATGCAGCACTACGTCTGTTATCTCCACATAACCTGCCTCCTCCATCTTCCTGGTCAGCTTCTCTAGCTCCACATAAATCTTCTCTCTTTGCCTATGTTCCTGATCCGCTACCACAAAATCATGAACTTTACCGTCAATTTCAATTGAACTTCGCCCTGGCTGCTTCTTCGCACCATTGTCCTCCATCAATTTTCTGACCCTCGCAACCTCTTCCCACTTTCCCTCTGTGGCATACATGTTTGACAGCAATACATACGGCGCACTATAGCGTGGCTCTGACTTAATACAATTTTCTGCAGCATGCTTTCCTCGCTCCACATCTGAATGAACTGTACAAGCACTAATCATGGTCCGCCATACCACCATGTCTGGTTTGAGAGGCATCTTATGGATGAAGTCCTCTGCCTCCCTCAGAAGTCCTGCCCGTCCAAGAAGATCAACCATGCATGCGTAATGTTCAGCTGTTGGCTCGATCCCATAATCCTCGCTCATAGAAATAAAATAGCACCAACCCTCGTCCACCAGGCCTGCATGGCTACAAGCTGAGATAATGCTAACAAAGGTGATTTCATTTGGCTTTACCCGTTCCTGCTGCATTTCTCGAAAAAGTCGAAGGGCCATCTTACCATATCCATGCTGAGAATAAACTGTGATTATGGCTGTCCATAAATGCACATTCCGTTCATGAATTTTGTCAAATACCTCCTGTGCATCGTCTACACAGCCACATTTGCCATACATGTGGACCAGGGCAGTCCCCACCACCACATTCAATTGAAATCCTCTGTCACGAAGGTGAGCATGTATTACCTTTCCCTGTTCAATGGCTGCCAGATCGGCACATGCGCCAAGAATGCTTAAATATGTAATCTTGTCTGGTATTACACCTTCCCATTGCATTGCCCTGAAAAGTTGGAGAGCATCCTTGGTATGCCCATGCTGCACATAGGCTTCCAGCATGGCAGTCCATGATATAACATCCCGTACCTGCATTTTTCCAAAAACCGTCCATGCATCCTCCAAACTCCCAGAGCGGGCGTACATGTGAATAAGGGCATTCCCTATTACTAGATTGGACTCTGATCCACAGTCAATTATACTTGCATGGATTCGACGACCGTCTATTAGCGATTCCTGAGTGGAGCAAGCAGAAAGAACGCTGACAAAAGTATGATCGTTGGGCTTATGACCTTTCAACTTCATTATCTCAAAAAGCTGCAAGGCTTCAATACCAAGGTTGTACTGGGCATAAGCCGTAATCATGGCAGTCCATGAAACAACGTTCCGGACACTCATATTGTCGAAAACCTTCCGGGCCTCCTCCAAGCTACCACACTTGCTGTACATGCTGACAAGGGCAGTCTCCACAACATTGTCTGACTCAAATCCACCTTCAACAATAATACGATGGATCTCTTTGCCCAGGTCTAGGGCTGACAGGTTAGCACATACAAAAATTATTGTACTAACAGTGACCTTGTCAGGCTTCACCCCTTCAAATTGCATTTCTTTAAAGAGCTGGAGGGCCTCTTCACCACGCCCATATTGGGCATACGCTGAAATCAATATCGTCCAGGAAAAGACGTTCTTATTACTCAGATTGTCGAATACAAGGCGTGTCTCTTTAAGCGCCCCACATTGGCGATACATAATCATGAGATGGTTCCCAAGAAATCTGTTTTGGGCGCGTCCATTTCTGCAAATGTGAACGTGGACACGCTTTCCATGTAATAGAGCTTTTGCCTCGCCACACTTCCTTAAGAGCAAGGCGTATGTGGTCGAGTTCACTTCAAATCTTAGCCGGTCAAGCACATCCAGGGCAACCCCCAAATTCCCCTGCGCGAGTTCCAGTCGAAGGACATCCAAAGTGTACTCTCTAGCAGAGGTTTCCTGCCCAAGTTCTGCATTCGAAGGAGAGTCATCGCCCAAGTCATGGGCTGGAGGGTCGAGCTGCTTAGAGCGCTGCGAAGGTCGTCTAAGATAAATGTGGTCAGTCTTACTGGAGGAATGGTCGATGGGAGGCTGTTTTTCGAATTGGTGAAGACTCCAGGGCTCTGGGAAAGTGTCATCAGAGGGGGAAATGACGAAGGGAGAGTGAGGAACACAGAGGCAAGGAAGAGGAGAGGAGGAGGAGGAGGGTGCGAGCATTCCCAAGAAGCAAGAATGTGGATGTGAATAGGCAGCAACCAGAAATGAGCTACAAGGGTGATATGGGCAAGTAGAGGAAGCTGCCATTGTGCTTCACTTAAGAGAAAACACTCCCTTTGTCTCTTTTGCTACATGCATTACCATCTATTGTTGAAGACGAACAGGATTCCCTCTTTCCTCCCTTGTTGATATCCTCCACGTGGCATCCTATTTCCCATATGCCATGTGGGCATCCGCTTTCCGAGAGATTGTCACTTCCATCCTATCCGACATTCACTCTCTACAACATGGTCTATCGAAGAAAGCAGAGTTTTTGGTTCTTGCTTATCAACAAAGCTAGGATGAAGAGGAGGATGGTGCCCGCATTCCCAAGAAGCAAGGATGTGGGTATGAATAGGAGGAGGAGGGTGCCAGCATTCCCAAGAAACGTATGAATGGACATTACCTACAAGGGTGGTAAGGTGAGCAGGGGGGACAAGTAGAGGAAGCAGCCATGGTACTTTGGGTAAGAGCACACCACTCTTTGTGTATATTGCCACATGTATCACCATCAACTCAGCTCACATAAAATCGTGGAAGATGGAGAGGATTCCTCTTTCTCCATTGATATCCTCCACGTGGCATCCTATTTCCCAGGTGCCATGTCGACATACTTTCTTTTTTTGTAAAAGGCCATATGTACATATACTTCCGAGAGATTGTCCACATTGCTACTTCGAACCATCCGCGGTAACTTTTGGGGAGTTTGATATGTCGGCATCATCAAAGGAACAATAATTCAAGGGAGTAAGAGGAATTGTTAAGATTCCGAATGCCATGCAACTATTTACAATTATTAGTCCCAAAAGAACTTTTACTAAATGGAAGGCAGTTTTCTAAAGCAAGAAGATTGCGCTATGACTATGGTATTCTCTTGTATGTGGGTATGTTTATAATTGTTCCATTCACATGATCCTTCTTTAGGTCACATAAGAGATTTTGATGAATGTGTTAGAGGGGTTGAGAGAGTGACTTTATTGGATAGTGTTGTGAAGGAACACTCAAATGACTAAATTCAAGGGAGTATCTTTAGAATTTGGGTTCATATCTTGCAGAGTTTGAAGGTCAAGAAGGCCTAGGCGAGTGGCTAAAGTGAAGGCTAGCTTCACTTTGTTGGAATAGAAGGAAGAGAGAAAGGAGAGGAGAGGAGTGCACACAAGAATAGCTAAATGTCTGCTATATTGAAAATGAATAGAAACTACTGAATTCTCTAACTCCTTCTCTTAAATTGCATTGGATAAAAAGAGGGTGATGAATATATTTTTGGACATTTTTTATTAAAATTTTGTGTATTATGGCAATTAAGCTAATTTTTAAAAATGAAAGTCAAAGACATATGAGAATCTAGGTTTCAAGCCCGTTTCAAGCTCCCAATGCACACTAAAACATCCTTACGGAGGGTCATGGCCGGGGTATTACCAATGGGATGTAAGTCGTCGGTGAGACATATGACATCAAGAACCTATCCAAGGTATAAATCAAGAACGGAGGACTTTGGCATGGATTTTGGGGGTGCCTAGTCCATAGGCCATTTTGGGCATATGTATCCAAGTGGAGCAATGGTATCTTTGGGACCGGCTCTGATGGTCTCACTAGCTAGTAGGGAAACGTGAGGGTCTAGGTGAGGCAATCAATGACATTTTCGAGTTCATTAAATTCACATGTCTATGGAAATTTGGCAACCCAAAAACTTGCTACCGTATGAAGCAGTCAAGGATTAGGGCGTATGTTAGCATAAGGTGATATGCTAGGCAAAGACAAACATCCAAGGGCTAGTATAAGCAAATCACTCGCATTCAAAGACAATTGAGATATTGGTCAAGAGATTGTTGAATTACTCTCTCTCTCTCTCTCTCTCTCTCTCTCTCTCTCTCTCTCTCTCTCTCTCTCTCTCTCTCTCTCTCCACACACACACACTTTTTTTGGGGGGGTGAGAAACATACACACACGCGCACACGCGCGCACACACACACACACATCCATCCATGGAGTGTTGATATGTCCTCTCCAAAAGGTAATATCTAATTGTAAGTAGAGCTCTTTTGGTGGAGGGCCTGCAGCCCTAAAGGTGAGGTGGTGCTCTTCAAATTGCCTCGTGTTGTCTTCAAGGTTCTCTTTATAATAAAACATATTCTTTTCACAAAAAAGATAAAACAAAACAAAGACCAAGTCTTAGCATATAATGCAAATCGAAATATGCAAATAAGGTATATTTGAACCATCACTTTCCTCTCTTAACTTGTAGATGATTCTAGCAAATGACAAAGTAATGTCAAAAGAGTTGGATTTGTCAAGGAAAAGTGACTTGGTAAAGGTATCTAAAACTTGTTCTTATGTAGGAACATGAACACGATCATCTCATGTGACTGAGAATGTGTTCTTTGATGAAATAGCAATGCACCTCAATGTGCTTTGTTTTGGAATGAAACAAAAGGTTATTTGCTTGTTGATTATTAATCATGTTATCAGAATAAGGCTTTCAAATCCCCTAAAAGAATTTCAACCTTTGAAAGAAGCCTTCAAAACCATATTGCTTCATATGTAGTGTCTATTGATCCTTGCATTTTAACGATGTTGATGATAAAGCGACAACTAGTTGTTTCTCACTTTGTCATGATAGGGTTAGTGAAACAAATTTGAATGAAAATCCCACATATTTTGCCATCCACACTCCTAGCCCAATTTGCTTCAGTATGTCATATGATTAAGGTCTAATAAGTTGTCATACTCACACCACAATCCCATGTGCCTTTAAGATAAGATATATGAGAACTCGCATATCTACATGAAGATGGTTATTTTAGGATTTTATATGGATTGATTGAGAATACTAGCTTAAATAGAAAATATATGCTTGGGTGATCATCAAGGAGGTCATAATTTGGATGAGTTGTCTATACTGAGCAAGGTTCATATCAAGAGATCTATAGAAGCTGATAATTTTATGTTGGTTTTAATGCAAGTTGGCATGGGTATATTGTCCCTATGTAAACATAATGCCATCTTCAGGACTAACAAGGCAACTTGTCATAGACCACCCTTTTAGCCCACATAAAGGGTCACCATGTTCAAAGGTAGGGGATGGGGAGGAAAAAGCGTAGCCTTTTCCACAAAGAGAATAATAAAGAAATAGGACCATAGGTTGTCCTTTTGGATACTTCAAGAAATAGAGCAACCTATGGTTGCCCTTATCGGCGGTCAAGAAATAGGGTTGCCTATGACTACCTAATTAGACATAGGTCAAGGAAAGTTGACGACCTACGAATGATGTTTTGGACAAGTCAAAAAATATGGTAGTAGTGTCTACTATTTTGGACAAAATGTAAGAAGTAAGGAGTGCTACGAAGTAAGATGAGTGCTCAATGGAAGAGAAGAAGCTCACACAAGGTGGGAAAGGAGAGATAAGAGAATATAAGGAGAGAAGACCACACAAATTGAATCAAATGATAAGCTTTGATTATCATCCATTTTACAAAATGGCTCTCTAGTGGATTTACAAGAAGCCACTTGAGCTCTAGGCCTTGTTGGCCTAATATTATACACATGCTTGTTGAGCCTTCCTAGCCACAAGCTTAGTTTTACAAGTGTCACCACTTTTACATGTAGTAACATATAAATATTTCAGCACCCCCCCTCCATGCCCACATGGTAATGGAGAGCATTGGACTATAACACTAAGCATAGGGATAAGCCTAAGGATAGGTTATTTGCAAATGGAGTTAAGAAAACACACTTAGGAACACCTAAACGGGTTGCCACTCCCACGTCTTCACATGCTCATGCTTTGATGACCTTCCGTGTGTGCATGTTCCTCTAATCAAATAGAGGATGATATCACTAGCATTCATAGACCTATACCACACTTGCCCTTCATGCTACATGGTTATCATGTATCCTATGCATCCATCTCTCCACCTTGCCACATACAGGTGGAAGTACATGACATCATGGGATACATGCCTCATAGAAATGACATGGCAGTGTCTAACCCGTGTACTAGAGAGATAAGGAGTTACAATGCTTAAACCATGTGCTTGGGATGTGATTTTTAGCATAACAACGGTGTGGATAGATACTAGGCTAAATGCTTGGTAAAAAATGCAACTTGGAGCTTCAATGTCCCAAAAATGATATATTTTGCATGTCAACGTAGATCTCATGAGTTATAGATGCCTCTAAGATATCATGGCACATACAACACCATATCCGCACATGCTTTGACAATGCACGTGCTGACTTTGAGCTTTGAATGCTCATGTAAAAGTTGAATTATTGGGGTAGAAAGGCCTCTCGTATAGCTGACTATGACAATTTGTCGCTCCAAGGCATAAGAGCATATCCACAATCAAAAAACCATTCCACATTCAAGAAAACCTCAATACTATGTGAATACACAACATTATTTTAAAAGTTAGTAAGCAGTAGCTAGGCTGCTCCCCCTTCTCCTTAAAAATGACTCTAATAACTCAATCAACCATGCAATTGACTAGATAGAGCCAAACCGTGGAATAATGGCTTCAGAGACCAAAGCCACGTGTCATAAAAATAGGGCTTTTGAAAACCTTAGAAAAATCAAAGGAACTCTTTGATTTGTGTAGTCTGGTAGTGACTCACATGTCATGGAGATCTTACACGAACGTCGATGGAGTACTCCTCTAAGCTACTCTGGGTTAAGAGCAATGCATGCAAATGCCATCCACTAATGTCACTCTAGCGACTCCCAGCTTGTTACAATTGTGAATCCATAAGGAGAAGAAGACGGAGGGGAAAGGGAAATAGAGAAGGGAGACAAGGAGAACAAGAAGGGGAGGGGAGAAGAGAACATGGCATTCATGAAAGGCACTACGAAGGAACAAGAGACAATTCCATAGAGAAGAAGGAGAGCTTGTATTCCAATGTGTGCAACCAACAAGTGAAGACCAAAGTCAACCATTTGGCCTTTTATACATGCCACCTTTTAAAGGGAGAGCCAAACCTATTCCCTTTACACCACTCTCTTTCCTC
Organism: Dipteris shenzhenensis; assembly: GCF_047967505.1. NCBI lineage: Eukaryota > Viridiplantae > Streptophyta > Polypodiopsida > Gleicheniales > Dipteridaceae > Dipteris > Dipteris shenzhenensis. The sequence continues at coordinate 36,113,717 of NC_141600.1, read as the reverse complement.
ATTCTTTACACAATCATCTTGGGCCCATTTGGCTCCAAGGCACAATCCTAGCTCTATGGACTTACCACTATCTATCAAATGACATAGCCAACTAATTTAGTTAATAGATTAACAAAGAGTGTCGATGTAGAGAGTTTTTGTGAGCAACTAATGTGCAGAGAAGTAGTAACGCAATAGAACAGATGCTCTGAGATTGATCTCTAAAAACCCGTGATAAATGAATGCTGAACAGAGGAAAGAAATGTGATATATTAGACATGATGGACGAGGGGGCTATGACAAGAACTATTGAGCACACCCGAGCGATGTTTTTATTGCAACCTCAGAGTGGAAGACATCACACATACAACCTCTTGAAAGAAAAACACAACACAGAAGCACTTTCACGGCAAAATCTTGTAGATAGCCAAGATCTTCATCAAAAACAAAACTTCAACCATAGAGAACTTGACAAGTTATGAAATGGAGCGATGGTAATGGAATTCTCCTTGAAAACCAACCTGGCAGTAGTCAAACAGTAGCAAATATAAAACCAGAGAACTCCTGAATTAAGAACACTGCCTTGGGCAATAGCCTTGCAAGAAAGCTCTAAGAATTGTGTCAAGAGAAAAGAAAACCTCCAATGCAATAGATGTCAAAGGGACATCATGCAGCTGTCTCATAGTGTCGATACAAATCTTCGACCCAAAAAAAGCCTACTGGCATTACTTTTTGCAGAACAAGGAAACAACGGTTAATACACATGCTCCAAGATAGTTTTGAGCAAATAAAATTTTCCAACGAGAGCTCCAACTTAGTTGTATATTGGAATTACCGCCCTCACAACTCTTCCTTTAAAGTTTTGGAGCGGCAAGTTGTAGGGATACGACTGTAGAAAAACAAAGAGTAGCTTGAATGTGACTCTCCGAAGGAGTCAGAGTCTCCCCCAAAAAAAAAGGCAGTAGGCATCAAATGGTAAGGATAGGGGAAGCAAGAAGAATAGGTGGGAGGAGTTATAGCTCTGATAGCAATTACAAAGTAAGATGAGTACTCAATGGAAGAGAAGAAGCTCACACAACGTGGTAAAGGAGAGATAAGAGAAGATAATGAGAGAAGACCACACAAATTGAATCAAAGTTTAAGCTTTGATTATCATCCATTTTACAAGATGGCTCTCTAGTGGTTTTATAGGAAGCCACTTGAGCTCCAGGCCTTGGTGGCCTAATATTCTCCACATGCTTGTTGAGCCTTCCTAGCCACAAGCTTAGTTTTACAAGTGTCACCGCTTTCACATGTAGTAACATAAAAATATTTCAACAAGGGGGTTGTGGCTACTCTTCTAGGTAAAGGGAAAGAAATAGGATGCTTTGTAGAGCAATGATTCTAACCATATGGTGCTAGAAGGCTAAAGGGTGCTTTAGTGATACTTTATCCCTTAGATGGCTCCTTGGTTTAGAAGCCAATATTCCAACTTACAATAGAGTATATAGATAGTATCTATTCCATGTGTGTACATGCATGCGTGCATGCGGGTGTGTGTACATATACATACATACATAGATACATACATACATACATACACACACACATATATATATATATATATATATATACATACATACATATATATACATATATATATGTATGTATATGTATATATGAACTCCAACATGCAGCATCCTAAAACTCAGCCATTATCATACTAACATCTTGTACAATCTAAAAGCACTAAACATCAACAAATCATACAAGGAGCTAAAAAGGAGCCAATCACCTAATTAAAGCAACTCATCAAAAAGCTTAAGAACATGCAAACCATGGAAAACAAAGAAAAATTATTACATCTAAAACTAATCTGAGAAGAAATCGCTACCTTTTTTTAAACTAAAAGCCAATCCTGCCTCTAAAGCATAAGGAAGCAAAGGAATTCCTTTGGAGAATGAAACTTTGAAAGTACTTCATCATCCTTGTAATCTTTACTCCCTTATTATAATCCAATTCAAAAGGAAATCAAACTACCTGACACAAGAGTAGAGAATGACAAAGTTTAGATGAGGTTTAGATTTCATCAAAATTGAAGTTAATATAAGTTCTCCACTTAAATTGTTTGTGGAATACGAAAATTGCTCACAACAAATGTCATGTGAAAATTATTTGTCATTCATGTAGTAAGCATGAAAGCTCATTGAACTTGCAAAAATTCATCGGGTAGAGTAATCCTTCACACCCCATGACACACACTTGGTCGTGGTCTTTTGTAGTTGGATTTCAGTCTCCATGTTTGTTCTACATACCATTTTGAAGTTACTAGTATCCTGGTATGTCTTTTCAATTTTGATTTTGGCTTGTGTATGTGTGTGTGTGTGCGTGCACATGTGCGTGCGCGTGTTAGGGTGGTAGTGGTGGTGCATGAGGAGGATGTGGCCAAAGCAAATGTAGGAGAATAATGAGGATGGTGGTGGAAAGGGGGTGGTATTGTTAGTATTGGTGGTGGTGGACATGGAGAAGGAGAAAGAGGAGGTGATGGAGATGGAGATGGAGGTGGTGAAGGCCAAAGGGGAGGAGGAGGAAGGGGTGGTGGAGGTGGAGAAGGAGAAAGAGGAGGTGATGGATGATGTTATGCCCCCCAAGGGGGCCCTTTTATAGGGGTTGGTAGTCCCCCTTACTTGTATTGACTTGACGAGTATCACGCCCTGTTTACGATAGGTTAGAGACTCACTCTGCTGGGTCTTAAGGTGGGGTCTTAGAGAGTCTTTAATTTCAAAGAAATAAAATTTCAAGTAATCAATCCCAATGCTTTTTTGATGACTCATCTAATAGCACGCCTTGACGCCTAATTAGAAATATTTCTAGAGAGTCGAGTTGTGGTATTATGTGCACGAATTCAAAAAATGGCACGTAAAAAATCAATATATATGATTGGGTAAGGATTCCCTTTTAATGGTGCAAAAGTGGATTGATTCAATTCAAAATTCCATTGATCTATTCCATGATTGTTGATGCAAACTGGGAGTAGAGCTATTGACTATTTAAGAATGAAGGAGGTTGAAGCTATGGAGTGTGGAAAGAGGTGGTCGAGGATAAGCTTGGAGGAGCTGATCACCTGAGGAAACCCAAGGTATAACACACCTTTAGACTCCCTTGAGAATTCAAATTGCACTCCAAGAAGGCTCACCAAGTGCTTTGCTCGCCACGCTCTCTCCTAGAAGCCTCCCCTGTGCTTACCACATGGCATTGTGTGGTAGGGTACAATTAGTAATAGTAAGATAAGATAAGAAATGTGTGCTTTGCTTTTGGATCCCTCTCCGCCTCCTTGAGTTCCCATCAAATCCTATGCCACACACACAACTCTCTACCTCATCACGTAGTGTGAGTGTGTGAGTGTCTCCCACCCCCTTTTAGCCAACTCTCTTCCCACTTAGGTTGTGGGTGTGAGCGTATTCCTTCCCTCCTTTTGCCCCCTTGTTATATATTTCTATGTTTGGCCCCTAGCTCTCATCCTAACCTTGTGTTTCAAGTCCTCTTAGGTCTCAAAAGTCTACACACACATTGTATGGATGAAGTACGCATACACACTATTCCACAAGCACAATTTTCTAATGATCAATGTCCACGTAGAGCACAAAATCACCGATTTCTTGTTATATTGATGTGCACAGCTCATGTCATGTTCCTGTGAGCTTCTACTTGTTGCTTTGGACTTGAATTCTTACTAATGCAAACACACACCATATCAGGCTCCAATTAGAATTGATGCCTCCCCCTTGTCTATTTCCATTCTTGCAATGATTTCACTTTTGTGCCCCTTCACCATCATGGAATATAAATCCATGAGCAAGGTGTGATACCCTATTGTCAATTGCAAATTCATTTTGGGTGCGTTGAGGTTATGAGATTTGGAAATGTTGGCATTTTATCCTCTTGTAATGCATGGGTTGTCTGAAACCCAAGAGATGTTAGATGAGTTTTGTACTATGTGTACCCATAGTCGATGCTAACAAATCCATCACCTAAAAGAAGCATATGTATCACAAACTCAATGCCTTAAGGCATTAATCAAAATATTGACATGAATAGACATATGTACTAAGTCTAGTAGGATTCCTTTATTAGAAAGAAGCATTCAATATACCAAATCGTCACAAATAGCACTCTAAAAACAACATTTCATCTACCACTTCTCTAGATCTAGTTCATAATTTCAAATTAGACTCAAATGAGAGACACCAAAAAATGTAAATATAATAGGGAGAGCTCTAATTCATGATCAATTTCTTGTTATCATACCATCAACAAACAATATTTTAGCACATTCTTCCTTCATATTTCTATATGGTAGTATGATTTTAAAATCTAAAAAATTTGGACTATACTATTGTCTTTCATGTCATGTTCCATCTCAATGTCTCTAGATATTGGTGGCCTCAATAATGCATAATGTCTTCAATTGTTTAGTTCATCTACGATTCTAAAGTTTCCCACCTATCGTGGAGATGCCAAAGCCTTGAACAATTGCCTTCATGGATGACATTGAACCAAGGTGACCTCCTCGAGTTGGACTTACATAAATTCCACTCGATCCAAATCGTGAAAGCAAACAATGGCTAGGCCAATTTTAGATATATACAAGATTGTGAAAGCCACATTGTATCAACCTATAGGCTATGATCATGGTAGATGCCAACCCATGACAAACTAATGCAGATATCAAAAGCTCTTATAAAAGAATATGCCTTCGCCACATGAGGTCAAGAACCCATAGACAAGTAAGGCATTCAGATGGACTATGGGAGGACTCTACATTTGGTTGGGATTGGTGGATGAGAGATTGGATCACTAAAACTCCAAAGGTGTCAAAGCAAGGCATGATGTCAAGGAACAATCTCACATCAAGAGCTCTGCTATGGGGACAGATGGTTGGGATTGGTGGATGAGAGATTGGGTCACTAATACTCCAAAGGTGTCAAAGCAAGGCACGATGTTAAAAAACAAGCTCACAGCAAGAGCACTGCCATGGGGACAGATGGTTAATGTGGTATAAAAACTCTCTTTGTGGTATATTTTGTGCTAGATGTGAGGCAACTCACGGCCTGGAGCCCAACTATTCTAAAAGATCAACATCAAGGAGCATATCCAAGATCGAGTGGGGGTGTGGAGTCTTGACTCCCATGTGAGCTTATTTGGCAAGGCATCATATGGGCACCATGTGGCATCTAAGATGTGCAAGTAAAACTTGTGTTTGACAGATCTAGATCAACTAAAAATTGTGATTCATGAGAGAGAGTGTTAACCCTATGGCAATAAGGGACAGAAGTGCAGTCTAGGACAACTATGAGAGCATTGTGTGTGTAGAGTAGCGGCAAAGCTCTGCTTGTAATATCTTGAGCCTGAAAGATAGTATGATAAATCTTAAAGGATGAGGATATCCAAAATCCTTTGTAGAAAAGATCCAATCATACTTGTAAAATCAGGATCTAGAGAGAGAAACACTAAATCTAGAGAGAGAAAGACTAAAAGCCTACACTTTCGAAGGTCCCTCCACTTTGTGTAGAGACCCAAAAAGTCCCTCCACTTTGTGTAGAGACCAAAAAGGTCCCCCCACTTTGTGTATAGACCCAAAAGGTCCCTCCACTTTGTGTTGAGACCCAAAAGGTCCCCCCCAAAAGTGGAGGGACTCCTGTCCAAAAGGTCTCCTACAAAAGAGGTCCCACCACGAAGGTACCGGATTGTGTAGAGACCAACATGTATAAATATCTCTCAATCGAATGAAGCTCCCACTCTTTGGGGTCTAGTGTTCAAGCTCACTATTGTGTTCATGCGATTGATCTCCACTGTGTCCATGCTCTCTTACACTATCGTGTTCTAGCATGCCCTTACCCTTGCACTCTCTACCCTTTTACTCCCTCCTCCTCCTCCTCCCTCCTCCTCCTCCATCTCCTCCTCCTCCCTCCTCCTACGCCTCCTCCCTCCTCCTACTCCTCCCTTCTCTTCCTCCTCCTTCCTTGTCCCTCCTCCTCAACCCTTACCTCTCGAATCTACGAAGGAGACTAGCTCTCCACTCCTCAACCTTGGACTCCTTCTAAACCCTGCAACCCCCTCTGAATTTTGCATCTCGAGGGTTTTATGAAGTTCATCTCTTGGATGAACATGACTCGAGGACCTATGCTACACTTGTGAACACCTATGCTACAACGAGCAACGACATGACTGTAGGTGACCAACGTGCTTGAAACCTGCATTTGGGTAAAACAGAGACAACATTTGGCGCCGTTGCCAGAGAGGTTAGCGCCTGAAGCGAAGCGGAGCATGTGCTTGCATGTGTGTGAAAAAGCCCTTCAAAAAACCATTCAAGATACATCCCTCAAGGCAAAAGAGTGAAAAATGCTTCCAAATGATGCAAAAGGATAATGTTGACTTACAAAATCACATTAATACACTAAACACCCAAAATTAACCCTTAATTTCCCCACATCCTATAAAAGCAACACCAACCCCCCTCATTTCTTTCCCCATGCTTTTGCTAGCCACTTCATAATTTCCGTCTTTCTCTATTTTCCATCTTTCCAATTTTCCGTTAAGCCTTCATAATTTTTGTCTTTCTCTATTTTCTGTCCTCCAACTTCCGTCCACCATTTCCACCACCACCACACCATTCTTTCCGCCAATCCCCCCTCCACCACCACTTTTTCCGTCACCCCCCCTTCCATCTCCATCTTCACCTCCCATCATCTTCCTACCCACCACCCCACCCCCCATCTCCTCCACCCCCCATCTCCATCACCCTCCACTCCACCATCTCTCTATACCCCATCTCTCCTTCCCCCCTCCACTTCACCATCTCTCTACCTCTCTTTACACCCCATCTCTCCTTCCCTCCTCCACCTCCACCACCACTCCCCCATCTTTTTCCCCCTCCACCTCCACCCTCCCCCTCTCCCACCCCCACCATCTCTCTCTACATCCCATCTCCCCTTTTCCCCCTCCCCCTCCACCCCCCATCTCCATCACCCTCCACTCCACCATCTCTCTACCTCTCTCTACACCCCATCTCCCCTTTTTATCCTCCACCCTCCCTCCACTTCCACCCCCATCTCTCTACCTCTCTCTACACCCCATCTCCCCTTTTCCTCCTCCACCCCCTCCACCTTCCCCCCCCCTCCACCTCCACCCCCCCTTTCTCCACCTACCCCCTCCACCGCCCCCCCCCTCGTCCCCCCCGTCACCCCCCTCTCCCTAACCTTATCTATAAGGCAAGGACTTAAGGCCTTAACCCTCTCAGCATACGGGTAGCCAGCCCACAGTAGCAGTGTTCGCTAGGAGCAATGGCGTGGCGGCACTCACCAACCAGGTAGTGACGATGCCCAGCACCTGCCAGCGATGCCTGTGCGGTGCCCTAAGCCTACCAAGGCCCTAAGACCCCCATCAACACTCCTCTCGCCCCTCCCTTTCGCACCCCCCGCCTCCTACATCTCTAAACCCCCCCCCTTTACCGCCGCCGATCACCCCCCCTTCCACCGCCGGCAGTCACCTCCCCCTTTCAAAAAGAAAAAAGAAAAAAGAAAGAAAGAAAGAAAGATAAACTAACCCTAAATAAACTAACTGTACCTAGGTTAGTAAAATTTAGGTTAGGTTAGTTGACCATAGGGTTAGATTAAGTTAATTGAGGATCAGTTAGTAAAACTAACTTTAGTTAGTAGTAATTAACTTTAGTTAGTTGGACTAACTATAGCACATTAACTGATATAGTTAGATAAACTAAGTTAGGCTAAGGACCAGTTACAGTAATTGAGTCTAAACTAACTAGCAGTTAGTGAACAACCCTAGTTAGGTCAAAGGTCGAGGACCATTCACACTTGGCCCTAAAGACAAAAGGGTTCCTAAAATCCCCTAATTTTGAGGATCCATGTCTTGCCCGTTTGGGACCCGAATTGGACCCAGATTGAACCACAACTTCACACATGGAACCATTGAGCTACGAGAACTTTTTCTAACCAATCCCACACCATTTAGGCATCCATAACACACGTCAATTTACTCCTCGGTGTGGGCCCCTTTTTTGAACTAATTCGCTCATAAGATTTCATTGAGACCTTCGATTGATAATTCGTCTACACCAACACATTTTCCCACTCATGTGGGGCATTCCTAGGCACATTTTTAGCACGACGATCCCTACGACACTAATGCATCTCTAACCCCCTTAACAATTTTTACTCCTTTTTTGGGAGCCCGTATCATGGCCATTTGAAAACCAAATTGCACCCGGATCGAGCCTAGATTTCACGCATGTAAAGATCTACTATAAATTAAGCTTTTCGAAATGTTTAACTATCATTTTTGGGCTCCGATAGTCGCCTCACATAGGCACTGATTTCAACCCACCGCTTGCTTATTTTTTATAATTTTTGGGTCCATGAAGGTCGAAATCATAATCGGACTTCGAAGTCATACACCCACTTGAAAGTCATATATAGGACTTGTTTATGCACCTGAGATCGGGAAAAAGGCTAGAACCTACCTACTTCCGGGAGCTTTCTTCGACCCTCGATGCTCTTCAAGAATTCAACCTCTCACCATCGACAAGCAGCATGGAGGACATAACAATTGAAGAAGCAATAAGTAGCGACGATCAAAGTCCTTCAGAACACGTTAAAGAACAACGCAACCGCAACAAAAACAACAATGGCAAACGACACTTGGTAAATTAGAAATGCCAAAGTACAATGGACGAGGGGATCCCGCTAGGTTCCTTCAACTCTTCGACGCAGCATGTTGTGCTGGAGGCGACCAGTCAAATGAAACCAAAGCCGCTTGGTTCCCGATAGCCCTAATCGATGAGGCTCCGGAATGGTACCTCGACCTTCTCGTAAAGAAGAGAGCCACATGGGCCCTAAACAGAAAAGCTACAAGATGACTTGCATTACAACTCGACAATATAGATTTTTGCAAGAAAGAATAGGTTAGAACATACCTGGGAAGAATGAAAAGATTAATAGCAAAAGGTGATCCCCATCTGGACGACAAGTACCTCATAGCATGGTTCATCTCTGGCCTGAAGAAATCCATTCGCAATAAGGACATGAAAAAAGTCAGTAGCTATGCACATTTCAGCGATGCTCATGAAGCTGCAATTGACATTGAGGATGGCATGACTGATTCTAACAGTGACAGTGATGGCTATAAATCAAGTCAAGGTGACAAGAAATCTTCAAAGAAGGGAAGCACTTCCCATAAAGATCGCACCACCGAGGACAGAGTGGAAGCCATGGCCCTAAGAGTAAAAGATGAAATGATGCAGGCCATTGAACAAAAGCTGCATGTCTCTCAACCACCATAGTACCTGTGGAGAGAAAATGTTTGGTGCCCACACTGTATGGCCAACTATACAGCTAATGAATGCCCAATCTTAAGGAACACACCAGAAGTGGCTCAACCCCCTTGGTTATGGTGTCCCATTTGCAATGCTATCGGGCATGATGTAAATACTTGTTTCTATAATATGAGGGTAGCACAACCCCGGCCCCAACAGTACCAAGAGCCACCCATCCTAGTGTATAGACAACCAGCACTGGCACCTAATGCACAAGTGCCACGTCTCAACCCACTCCTGGTGAGAACACAAGTGCCTTAACTAATGAGGAATCCCAATCCTCTGTAATATCCACGGGCTCCGCTCCAGTAGTTCCGATGCAACAACTCCAACCTGAAGAGCTGGAACCTCGCTATGAGTATGAAACAAAATACCCTATGTACTACATGGATGGTGCCGAAGGACTAATCCTGGTATATGCTAATCAAGTAAGGCCCACCACATATCGAACACCCATCAAGTGTTTTGGTTGTGGAGAAGACCACTGCATAGCAGAATGTCCACACAAGGGTAACCCCATTTCATTCCAACCTGTGTGCAGGGAATACAGAGTTGGGCATGCTTGCATGGATTGCCCACTAAGAACAAAGCCTCAGCCAACCACGGAAGTAAAACCTGAAGTACCTCTGGAGATGATAAGTGTGTGGCATCACAGCCAGTCTTGATCATAACAAGACAACAGAAAGAAGTGGCACAAAAAAAACTCCTTTCCGCTCAAAAAGCAAAGAGCTCTCTGACAAAACAAGCCACACCAATCCCACAACACAGTGAGACCATGCCTAGCACGCCCACGGAAAGTCCCACCCAAGGAGCCAAGGAAGCATACCCCAATGCTGAAACTGAAAAGACACGTTACCAAGCCTTGAAGCAATGGGTTCAACAAGAACAAGAAAAATTTGAGGCAGACAAGATGGCATCAGTAGAGGTCAGAGCACCATCAACACCCAGCATTGACACAGTGATTGATCCCAATAACTTCCAACAGGTAATAGAGCAACATGCAAAACATCCCCAACTGGATGGCACCGCACTAGCAAGCTTGATAAGCTACCTAGCCACAATGCTAGTTGGGACCTTACTAAGAAATTGCCCTACAATGTGGGAAAGTTTCAAGGGATGAATTGAATCTTCACAATACTTCCGCCCACTTGAAGAAGAGGAAAAGGTAATTTTGGTAAAATTCGGTGCTCGGGATGACATAAAAAATGTAACCATCCCGCTGGGGCATAAAGCCTTTGGTCGATACCTGGCAATAGTGGACAACGGAGCTAGAGTAAACATTCTAGCAAGAGAGCTATATGAAGAATGGGGCCTACCTCCAATGCAAAAGGCCACATTTAACATCTGCCAGCTGACCACATGAAAATGAAGCCATTGGGTATCGTTGACAATGTGTCAACAAAAATTGATGGAGTAAGATTCACACTCCAGTTTACTATCTTGGATCTTCCCAAGGGTGCCACAACATACTAGATATTGTTGGGAAGACCATGGCTTCGGGAAGCATCGGTACTCCGCACCAATAGGATCACTATCCAAAATAGAGAAACCGCTGTTAAGATAAATCTAGGAATAGGGAAAATCAAACCCACTATTCCTAGAAATGTTGAAGACACTTCTTCCACTACAACCACCAGTCATGCATCCCCTATACCAATGCACAAAAGCCCATAGAAGGGGATACACAAAGTGACATTGATGATTGGATACAGATGTTGGCTACAATAGATAATTGTAAAACAACACATCTAATATGGCCAGATGTGGATGCCCCAAATGATACAACCAGAAGCACCAATCTAGGATGATGAATCAGAAGTAGTGGAAATGCCAGTTTTCATGACAGGCATCGAATGGGACAGTGACCTTGAAGAGTCCATAATAGAAGGCTATGGTGCTGACAGAGATTGGGATATGAAAACAAAAGCTGATAATGCAACCTTGGAAGGCCAAGTTTTTGACAATGACTTGGCAATCCTATAGGCACTCATGGCCATTGAATACCCCAAGATCGACCCTCTAGCACAATCCAATAGCAATTGGTCCAGGAAAAAGGAGGGTGTACAGCATCACAAGGCCAATATAGAGCATTTCAACGAATTCAAAAGAATGCAGACAAGAGTGGTAGAATTGTACTTGACTAAGCCCACAAAAGCACTTGAGTTCCCAAATTCTAAATGGGATCCTGAAGGACTTGAAGGTCTTTGTATGGTTGAAGAATTACTCCTTGGGAGTGTGACTCCTATTGAAAATCCATCACTGGTCTCACAAAGCAAAAAGCTTAGAAATTTCAAACCCAATGTAAGAATGAAGAGTGAAAAGGTGAATAGTAACAAAAAAGAAGAACAAGGGAACACAGGTGAATTGGACCAAATATATTCCAATGGAGCTAGTAGCCAAGCAAGCACCTCAAAGTGCCATGAAGGCCTAAGGGAAATTCCTGATTACTTCAAAAACTACACTAGAGGAGAAGCAACAATAGCAATGCCTAGGCCATTCAGGGAATCAGAGCTCAGAGAAATAGAGAATATTGAGGATACCCTAGTTTATGAAGGATTAACCAAGACAAGGAAACTAAATCTTGCCTTGGACGATGAAGAAGAAAAACCTATGTACATCGGTGAACAGCTCACTCTAGAAGAAGAAAATGAATTGAAAGCATTGCTAATGGAATATAGAGATTGCATGGCTTGGTCCTACAAATAAATGAAAGGGATTTCCCCAGAAGTTGCAATACATACCATACCAATAAGGGAAGGATCCAAACCAAAGGTATGTGGACCTTATAGGACAAATCCCAAGTATGGCACCCATGTCTATGAAGAACTAGAAAAACTACTAGAGGCTGGTTTCATTTATGAGATCGAGCATACCGATTGGGTGTTACCAATTGTGATTGTTCCTAAGAAAAACAAGAAGCTCAGAATATCTGTGCATCTCAAGAACATCAATGCAACAACAATAAGAGATCATTATCCCCTACCATTGATTGAAACAGTTTTAGAAAGGGTAGCAGGATTTGAAGTGTATAGCTTCTTGGATGGGTTCAACAGGTACAACCAAGTACAAATTGCACCTCAAGATCAGGCAAAGACAGCATTTGCCACAGAATGGGGCATTTTTGCATATAGAGTCATGCCATTTGGCTTATGCAATGACCCCATCTACTTTTCAAAGGGTAATGTACACTCCCTTCAAGGAATTTCTCAACAAGTCCCTACAAGTCTTCCTCAACGACTTGTGCATACACTCAAGAAAAAGGGATCACTTGAAATGCCTCAAAGAAGTGCTTAAAAAATGCAGGAGTATGGAATCTCTTTGAATCCTCTAAAATGCCAGTTCTTGGTCACACACGGAGTAGTCATGGGACACATAGTCTCTTGACATGGGATTGCAACTGACATGGACAAAATAAAGATCATCATGGAACTTCCCCCCCCCCCCCCCCCCGCTAAATGCCAAGGGAATTCAAGTCTTCATGGGACATGTTAGATACTATAGAAGATTCATACTGAGGTATGCCATGATTGCAAGGCCCCTATACAAGCTCCTAGTCAACTTCATCTAGACAAACGAATGCAAACAAGCATTCGAAACCCTCAAGTGGAGATTGATCACAGCCCCTATTCTAGTGGCACCAAATTGGGACATAGACTTTCATGTACATACTGATGGTTCCAATTATGTAGTAGGGAGTGTGTTATGTCAACCTGGCAAACACAACAAAGACTACCCAGTTTACTTTGCAAGCAGACAGCTAAATGATGCGAAGGTGAATTACACCACAATAGAAAGAGAAGCCTTGGCAATGATCTACAACGTGAAGAAATCTCGACACTATCTATTGGCTACTGACTTTATCTTCTACACAGATCATCAAGCCTTATTATATCTTGTGAATCGGCTATGTACCACAGGCCGGATCACTCGATGGCTTCTACTATTATAAGAATTCAATTTCAAAATCATGGTGAGAAAAGAAGCTCAACATTTCATTGCCGATCACATGTCACGATCGAGGATAGGAGAAGAGCCGGAAGGAATAGAAGATGACCTACCAGATGCCGCATTGTTTCAAATAGACACTGTGCTTGATTGGTGTCCACCAGACATCATTGGGTACTTAATGGCAAGAAGACCACCTTCTAAAATGAAAGTAGTGGATGCTAGGAAACTAATTCTAAAAGCTGCACTTTATCAACTCATTGTCGAAAAACTATACAAGATGGGCAAGGACCAGGTTTTAAGGAGATGTGTGATGCCACATGACTTCATGCCAATCCTCAGTGAAGCACATGAAGGCATTGCAAGTGGACATTTCCAAGGGGAAGCAACAACAAGAAAAGTCATTCTTGCAAGATACTGGTGGCAAACACTTTCGTCAGATGCCTATGAATATGTCAAAAGTTGTGATGTATGCCAAACAAACTTCTAAACCACAACACAAAGACTTCAATCCCCTAACAAGAGTCATTGCACAAAAACCCTTTGGTGTCAGATAAAGGCACACATTTTGTCTCAATGAGGTCATCCAAGAACTCTTGTCTGGATTTATGGTGATGATCCATAGAAAGAGCACACCTTACTACCCCCAAAGGAATGGACAAGTTGAATCCATCAACAAAATTCTTATGTATTGTCCTCACCAAGGTAGTAGAACCAAAGCGTTCTGATTGGGTAGAGAAACTAAATGTAGCTTTATGGGCATACAGAACCATACTCAAGGTTAGTATAGGAAATACACCTTTTCAATTGCTATACGGCCTTGGAGCTGTGGTCCCACTAGAATTTGTAATACCTAGTCTATGCATAGCAGTACAAGAACATATGGGAGATCATGCATTGCTGAAAGAAAGACTCGACCAATTAGAGAAGCATACAAAGACCATATTAGTTGCCTACCATGCCATGACAACAAAAAAACAAAGAAGGAAGGCATGGTTTGATAATAGACATCAAGGAAGGTGACCTGGTTCTGTTGTACAATACCAAAGTCCATAAGGGCAAGCTCAAATTTCTAGGTCAAGGACCTTATAGAGTCAAAAAAATGAATCCATCGGAGCTGTGCTGCTAGAAACACTGGATGGAGTCCAATTCACAACAAAAATAAAGGAGAGCCGACTAAAGCGCTACTACATCAACATGCAAGCCATCCCCGACAATAATGAAAATTTGGGGGCCCCAAGTCTTCCATAGTTAGGACTAGATTATATCACGAGCACTCACTAGCATATGTACGCCTTTGCACATATAGGTAGTTTCAATCGATTTCAACCTAGGGCTCAAAGGTGATGACTGAGTCCTAGCTGCCCTATGATTCCCTTAGCAAATTAAGCATATAGGAGGAATGCCCACCTCACTAGTAATGCATAGCACACCCACACGTTTCGAGCACCATGGATAAATTGCACAAATAAAAGCCCCAAGAGATACTTGTTTTGATCCACACACACGGCACCCTCATCACAAAAAGAGTAAAATGCATTAGCCACTCACAAAAGAAACATGCACTCTTAGCACATGGTACTATATTGGCACTGTCAAAATTGGAACCTGATTCATGTGTGCAATGCTAGGGTGAAGATAGTCCAATAAGATGGGAAAAAGGCCTACAACGCCATCGACAAAGCGACACCATGCCAAATGGCTCAAGCCTCAACCTCAATAGCCCTCCTCAAATCACCAACCTGAAAAAGGACACGGTCCAGAATCACCAACCTAAAGGTCAGCACCAAAACGACCATGGCTAGTGGTTCTGGATAGTGATACTGATGAGCAAATAGATGCAACATGCCAAGAAGAAATGCCACAGAACCAAGGGATACTAGAGGCAGGAGAAATTGAGCCAAAGCAATTGACTATGCATGATGCAAGTGCATAACACCTTGAGGACCAGACCAACAAAGAGCTAGCACAGTAGATGGAACAATATAGCTTGTATGGCCATGAGTCTCAATGTTCGCCGTGTCACCCAATGCTTACAACTTCTTGTAGTCAAAGGGACTAGGTAGTCTTTTTGAGAAGCTAAATTCCTTCTTACCAACACCTGCTATGACATAATACATTTGTCAATTTATAACATCATATAAAAGCAGAGAGTTGGAGAAAGATAAGTATGGCACAATAACATATAAAGAAAAGACCTTACAGATCTACCTCAGTAGATCCACTATGCAGGAGGCTTTCTCATTTCCAGATGCACAAGAAGAATATCCAAAGAAACATTTGGATGCAAGATTCTCTTGAATTCAGGATTTATTCCCACCTAATGCAAAGTCACAAAGCGGGGGAATATGCCATGATATGATTCTGGATCCCATATGCAAAGAGGCAGCTAAGTTTTTGGCTGACATTTTCAATCATACAGGCGTGAGAAAAAACTATATGTTAGTAAAAACTCTTACACTCCTTGGTAGAGCAAAACTATAAGACTAGGCTCAACACATATCCTTGCTACTTTGCTAACCAATTATGTATCCACGGCACATAATGGCAAAAGCTACATTGCCCATCTATTGGCCATAATAATTGGGTTTCAATAGAGCAAGAGGATGACTCTACACCCCTCTCAACACAAGATATAGAGGACTTTGAAACATGATATTATCGCCAAAATGGGAATTAGACCCTCCACCTACTCTCAATGCAGATAGCATGGAAGGGCAACAATCCAAACAGACTCCAGAGAATGACAATGTGGAACTCTACCAAAGAATACTGCAACTCAGTTCAGTCTTGCTCCCACAACAGAAGGACTCAAGCATGGAAATCCAAGAGAATACCATTCCACATAATGACTTTGCAAGAGAGCCAAATAGCATGCCTCTCTAGGAATCACAAGTCACCAATGTTGATGACTCCACAACTCTAGAATCACAACCCCCAAATGTCTCTAGTGGCACCATACAACAGTTCAAGAAATAGATCAACATTCCACGTGGGCACATGGGAGTCAACTGTATGTCCAATACAAGCAAGGCCATAGCACATTCTAGATAATACAACATCACAGCCAACAGTTACAACAATGGTCTCAATTATTTGCTACCATGGTGTCAGATGAGCAGGAAAGAGAAATGGAAAGGCAGATGCTCCCATCATTCCAATCCAAGTTGCAAAGTGCTGAGACTAAAATTATGAAGCTCAAGGAAAGCATGGAAGAATAAATGCAGCAACAGCTCCTTGCACAAAATGCTCTAGAAGAAAGTAGAAAGGATGCCCTACAAGCCACAGTTTCTCTCCAAGAAAAACACCTACAGTTATTTGATGCCTTGAACCAAAAGGAAAAGGTCGAGTTATCCCTTTCCCATATGCAATCCACTTGTGATGATATCAAGAAGGAAATGGTGCACTTAAATGAAATATTATTACTTAAAGAGGATCAGTTCCATGCCACATTAGACACAAACAATGAGTTGCAAAACAACGTCAAAGAGGGTGAATGTCAAATTCAAGCACTAGAGATGGAATGTATGGCATCAAGAGAGATACTTGTGCACACCAAAGTAGAATTGGACGCTCAAGAACAAGAGACACTCCAACTCCGCATGCTTAATGATGATCAATTTCCAGGGCATCCAAAAGCAGCTCAACAATTCAATAGTCTAAAGCTTGCATACACCTCCACATTGGGTAAGTATAAAGATAAGTGCATGGAGTGGCAAAATCAAAAAGCAATAATTTCCAAGTTGGAAATTCAACGACTGGGTCAAGCCGATGATGATGTGGAGGGGTCAGTACAAGATCTTTTGCTACAAGGCATCACTACATTATACCAAGAGCTTGTTGCAGTCCTCCAGCGAGAGGATCACCTTGAAGGAAGAATACGCATACTCTGGAAACACTTGCAAATCAAAATGTTAGATGCAGTATCTTGATTGGACCAGACCAGTAAGCACCAAGACTCTCCGAGATCTATGCCAGCATATGGATGAAGATGAAAAGAATGTGTTCTGTCACTCAGTGCATGCAAATCTCATACGGTTAAAAGCTGAAGCAATACTACTATATGAACGCTTGATGGGAAGCTCCCCTCTTCGAGAAGTAGCCGGACTTCTACCTTTATTGCAACAATCACCAACAACTTCCATGGGATATTACTCCCAGAAGAATCCAAAATTAAAGCTGTCAATGCCTACCAAAAAATCTGCCAGAGGAATATGTGGTCTACCTTCAATCTAATCTCCCCTATCTTGCTACTCTCTATTCTGATCTTACCTAACTCTGGTACTATCCTCCATGCCTTTCCAGAAGTCCATGCTAATCCATATTCCTTGCCATGCCTCTTTGCCCATGCCTCTCAAGACTATCGCCTAATCCAAGAATCTAACTCCTACAATTACACCTAACTTTTTTCCAACACTTGACAATCCATCCCTTGAGGATTATCAAGTTGCTAAATCAATTTGCCCTACTCTCCTTCTCTTTCCACCAACATCCCTATGTCTACCTTCTTAAATTCACTACTTTCTTCAACCTCAAGCTTTTCCCCTATAACCTCTTCCTCTCCCACAAGACCACATGTTCCTCCAATCTCCCTTGAGTTTTCAATGGAAGACACCATTAATGATTCCATCAATGAGCTTCAAGAATTGGATAATCCAATTCGCACACCCACAAGGGATTGCAACAAGATACAGATAGGATTCCCATTCTCGGTAATCCCATTAGTGATTTTTGGAGGCAATACCCAAACATGTAGTCAAGAGGAGGATGGGACCTCTCCAGAATTTCAATGAGTATCCGCCAAGCACAAATCACTCCAGACATCAGCATGAAATTGGAGCCATAGCCTACTTGGCGTAGACCAAAGTTGCTCACTGAAAAGTATCTCCTTGAATACATGCAGGCTCCATCTTCCTTTCGCATGCATCCCACATTTGATACAGTGCCCCGTTGCTACCGGTGGGATGCCAATCATCATGATCCAAATAATGCAGATGCTCCTCGCAATTGGTCGTTAATCAATAGAAACTCTAAAATTAAGGACAAGCCAGGAAACACTCATTAGAGCCTTGGACATACATGCATCAATTATGCAAAGCAGTTATGACAAAACACTCAAGGAAAGTGCAAGATACAATGAAGCCTTAGCAGTCATCCTGGAGGTGTCCCTCACCATTGACGACCATTTGCCCAACCTCAGCTCCAATCCAAATCAACAGATAGATGCTCAAACAACAAGTCGCCTCTTTCAAAGGGCATTATGTGTGTTTGTTTGAAGAAATGGTTGACACTGGCTTCTTAAAAACTGAGCAAGCAATCTATGGTGTTCGTGGATTAAAAGGAAAAGATCAATAAGAAGCTCACTCCATCTATCACTGACGCCATCTTTACCATACTCATTGGGTAAAGACAACCGCATCACAACATCATCTGCAAACCCAACCATAACCCGAGGATGGGTAATCAAATCGGTCCAGGGGAGTTGTTAACCCTGTGGCAACAAGGGCCAGAAGTGCAGTCTAGGACAACAACGATGAGAGCATTGTGTGTGTAGAGTAGCGGCGGCAAAGCTCCGCTTGTAATATCTTGAGCCTGAGAGATAGTATGATAAATCCTCAAGGATGAGGATAGCCAAAATCCTCTCTAGAAAAGATCCAATCATACTTGCAAAATCATGATCTAGAGAGAGAAAGACTAAAAGCCTACACTTTCGAAGGTCCCTCCACATTGTGTAGAGACCAAAAAGGTTACCCTACTTTGTGTAGAGACCCAAAAGGTCCCTCCACTTTGTGTAGAGACCCAAAAGGTCCCCCCACTTTGTGTAGAGACCCAAAGGTTCCCCCCCAAAAGTGGAGGGACTCCTATCCAAAAGGTCTCCTACAAAAGAGGTCCCACCACGGAGGTACCTACGGATTGTGTAGAGACCAACATGCATAAATATCTCTCAATGGAATGAAACTCCCACTCTTTGGGGTTCAGTGTTCAAGCTCACTATTGTGTTCGTGCAATTGATCTCCACTGCATCCATGCTCTCTTACACTATCATGTTCTAGCATGCCCTTACCCTTGCACTCTCTACCCTTGTACTCCCTCCTCCTCCTCCTTCCTCGCTCCTCCTCCTCCCTCACCCTTCTCCTCCATCTCCTCCTCTTCCTTTCTCCTCCTCCTTCCTCCTCCTCCTCCTTCCTCCTCCTCCATCTCCTCCTCCTTCCTCATCCTACTCCTCCCTCCTCCTCCTCCTCCTCCCTTCTCTTCCTCCTCCTTCCTTGTTCCTCCTCCTCAACCCTTACCCCTCGAATCTGTGAAGGAGACTAGCTCTCCACTCCTCAACCTTGGACTCCTCCTAAACCCTGCAACCCCCTCTGAACCCTGGAACTCCTAGTTAACTCTATCAACCCAGTCCCCCTTTCTAACCCTGAAATCCCGTTCTAAACCTTTGAACTCCCGTGGAGGCGAGAGCCTCCATCAATCATTATAATCAAGCCCTCTTTCTCATTCACGCGCGTATGAGATCTTCTTTCCATGCTTTCGCCTACACCTCTCACTGGAACACGACCCGCTACACTTGTGAACACCTATGCTACAATGAGTGACGACACTACTGTACGTGATCAACACCCTCAAAACCTACATTTGGGTAAAACAGAGACGAGAGAGAGAGAGAGAGAGAGAGAGAGAGAGAGAGAGAGAGAGAGAGAGAGAGAGAGAGAGCTACAATGCTGAAGGCACGTTCACAGCATATTGACTTCAAAGAACATACCATCAATGTGTCAAGAAATAGCTTTCAAGTAAGCTTTGTCCTATGTTTTCTTATCTAGAATACTGGACAACTTCTGCTCTAGAACGTAGCCACAGTGGCTTCAATAAAAAGGGAAAAGGAAGAGTTCAATGGAAAGGGAAATGGAAACATAGTGATGATGAGGGAGATTTCATCACATGAGTCATAGGCTGATAGGTTTGAGTTTGGGGAGGGAGATTGTGCCTCAATAATACCTCCCTCTGGTTTTGTATTAACATCTTTGAAACAAATATTCTTTTATAATCTTTGTAATGGATGTTTGTAGTTGCTCCTTGTTCACCAAAGAGCCATTCAAGGCCAAGCAATAATTCGAGATCCTCGACATTCTCACATTTAGATGAATATTGTATAGAATATTTGTGGAATGTACTCTAATTTATTTAACTTTAAGTTCTATAATTCAATTAAAGCATCATTTGAGATTTCCCACCTCTACTACTACTCTTCATGTGGAAGGAGCGGAGGGACAAGATTGGAGATGGGAGACAAAGCTACAATGACATACTAGGAGTCAAGTCTACAAGGAAATAAAATATCGTCTATTGATCTCGCATTCCTTAACCATGCTCTTTCATTCTTCATCCTCATTTAAGTAACAATATGATGCTCCCATTTCATCCAAGCTATAAAGCAACATTTATTAAAGATATGCTATGAAGCAACATTGATTAGAGCTTAAAGATACTACATGCATTTAGGCCCAAAAGCAACATCACTTCCATTCAAACATGTAACAAAGGATGATCAATCAAAGCTCATATTATTGTCATGTAAGCATAGAAATATTGTCCAAACCTTAGATCAAGCGGGCTTTTTCAATACTGACTTGAGCAAGAAAAATGGCTTATGTGGTCATGAGAACAAACAAAGCCACATTGATTATAGACCACATTAGATGCTTGTCCTCTCAAGTAGCACAATGGTCAAGGTAAGACCCATAGAGTGCCCAAGCTCAACACAAATAGATTGGTTTTTAACGAGGATACCTACAAAAGAAAATTGTGTTACTTTTGTTTTGAAGACTTCCTTCTCAAGTAGCACAATGGTCAGGGTAAGACCCATAGAGTGCCCAAGATCAACATAAGTTTGGTTTGTAACCGAGCTACCTACAAAAGAAAAATTTGTTACCCTTTTTTTATGGAGATGCTTATGAAATTCATGGATGGTGAGATTTGATATACAGGCTATCTTTTCATGTTTTACATTCTACTTTCACTTAGTATATACATGCACACATACATTATGTTAGAGTAGCAGTAAGCTACGAATATAATACAGTGAACCATTCAAAAAAAGATACCCCCGTCAGACTCAGCACTTGCAATCCATCTGCAGCTTACAACAAATCCAAAGCAAAAGAGATAGGTTTGAAGACATATGTCCGGGCTTTTGGGCACACAATTTCATCAAGTGGTTGCTTGGCATCGAGAAGGAGGCAATTCAGAACGGTGCAATGCAGAGATGAGAAGGGCACATGCATCTAGCTAAAATCGGGTGTCCTCGGATCTCCATTGTAAATTTGCCTCATTGCCTGCTTTCTCCAACGCCCTGCTCCCTTGCCCTCCTCCTCCCCTTCCAGCTCCTCGACCTTCCACTTCTTCCCCACCATTGTCGCCACCGTTGCCCTCAAATACTTCACTCCATTCAAACTTGCTCACATTGGACTGAGTGTACTTGGGGTCTTCTTTCGCACATCGCTTGGAGCTAGCATCGGCGTTGGCGTGTATTGTGCTAGTAGGTGTAGCTCAATGCTGGCTTTAGATGCACCGTGCAGTTAGAATGGCCCGTTATGGAAACACAGAAGAGACTCACTTGAGAGTGGACTAAGGTTCCCATCCTCACCTCCTTAGACACGGCTCAAATGGTGAGGAATTCCCAGCCAGCTCGCTTCTCTTTTGGAAGCTTCAATTTGCAAGTCTTGGTGCTCCTGTAATAGCAGTGAGTAACTCCACCTCCGCTTCAATAGAGGCCTCATTGTCGCCACTCTTGGTGGAGAAATCAAAGATCTGCAGATGTTTCCAATGGATGTATGTGCATTAGCCCTCTTTTTTTCTTTTCAAAACAATTGGTGACCACGATCACTATCGAAGGCCACCCAGTTTCCTAGAACAATCCGGATAGCATCTGGACAATGAAGAAATAAGGAAGCCAGTGCACATTCCACTAGTATGTCATTCCATACAGGCAATCAGAGAGGCCGCTGCCGAGCATGCCCACAGTGAGGAACCACCTGAGGCAAACTAAGAAGGCAATGCCAATAGCTCCAAGGGAGACCAATTCTAGAGTCTCTATTGAAGGGAGCCCATCCATGGAGCGCTGGTGATTTCGTAACATTATGTGAGAGGAGGCGAGCTTTCCTTGAAAAACGGACGATTGAGCTGACTGCTGTCTAGAATAGAGCTTATGGAAGTGAGAAGATAATGAACCACTTGCTATGTTTGGATTGCACATTTAGAGCAGCCACACGGAGGAGAAGCCTACAAAGGAGAAGGGGGCTAGTGAGGGGAGCAACCACACGAAAGGTCGTATGAGGAGAAGAGGGAAAGCTCACGAAGTTAAAGACGGTTGGTGAGGGGGGCAACCATAGGGAAGGTGGCATGAGGAGGATGAGGAAAGGAACTATGAGAGCATGGAGCCATGGGAGCCATCATAAAGAGTAAAAAAAGAAATGTTCAATCTGTGAGGGAGGAATTTCTGAGTTCATAGGGAATAGAGGGGATAAGAACTAAAGGTAAGGATCATCGATCTTGTTCTCGCCTGAGAACCCAGCTGCTATTGCCATCCTGGCTATGGTGAAGATCTATAGTCAAGATATGCTACCTCTTGATCTTGGGTCACCATCACAACTTTCTTGACTATTGAGAGGCACAGGTAGCAAATTCAAATTCAAGCAAGGAGAAGGAGCTGACGGGGGCACAAGGATGAAGCTAGAGGGGAGGTCAAAGCTAGAGGATTCAATGCTCAAATTTTGAATTTGAAGCTTTCCACTACCCTCCACTCCAACACGTGGCAAACTCTAGCCCCTTCCCTCCACTGCACCCTTCTCCCTCCAGCCAACACGTGGTGCTTAGAAGCTCTCCCTCGATCAACACATGTCACCCTCTTGTGCCTCCCACCCTCCTCAATAGATAGTAAGATAAGATGCTTTGCTGGCCAACTCAATCTGGCCCCCAATTCACCCCACACATCCCCACATATGGGGTTGTGGGCATGCTTTTCTAGGGCTGTGAGCTGTCTGACTTAGTTGGCCAGCCGACCAGCCTTCTAGCCCTATATAAGGGTAGGTTACTGCTCACTTGTAGCTCCCCCTTCTACCATGAACATTTGTGCCATCTGCTAGAGCATGTTGTTGTAGTTCTTGTGCCTGCCCACAAACCACAGTCTCCGGACAGCTCACCTTATGAATGCCTTTACCCCAGGATACCTGGCAATGTTTGTACTCATCAGGGACCTCTTGCCAAGGCAGATCCAGGGATTATTGCCATTGTCATCCTCCCTGTACAAAGGTGCCACCTATTGCAGCCACTTTGATGCCTCCATGTACATGTATTTTCTTTATCTTTTCTATGGGCAAATGCTGTAGGTCTCCCTCGCCCATGCTCTCCTCACTTGGGGGCTTATAGATAGGGAGGTGACCTTTCCAACTCTAGTATGACAAAATAGTGTCAAAAAGTGAAGCTAGTATAGCGATATAATAAAGAGTGTTGTCATGAGTTCAAATTTCAACAATTGTGATGGGAGAGGAGAGTAGCTATCCAAAATAAGCAACAAATTTGAAATTCAAAAAAATAATGGCATCTTTTCACAATAAAGGGAAGCCTAGCAAAGTGCCATTCATGGCAAAAGGAAACAACTTTTTGCTACCCTATAATGAAGGGCAATGGAAAAAGGTTAGCCATTAAGGGTGCCCCATACTTGGTTTTAAAGGGCAATTTTAGGTTTCCTATCTAACCATTATCTTGTAGTAGTGCAAGCTGAGCTCTTGCCATAGCATACTTTGAGAGCCAAACCCTACGAAAAAGTTTTTAAAGCTCCATGATGGAGCTATGTACTTGGAAGTTGCAAATAGTTGCAGGTGTGATTAGGGGCTTCTGATTAAATGCCTTTTGAACATTGATATGTCTTCCCCATCATATCATCATAGCCATCCATCATATTATTTTCCTATTTGTAAAATGATATTTTTGTCCTCGGGTCTTGCCATAGTTTTCGTAGCATTTTTCGTGTTACCAAAATTCTAATTTCTCCTACATCTTTTGGTATATCAGCAGCGATTATGCCCCATAGTTGTCCATCATATTATATTCCTATTTGTAAAATTGTATTTTTTTCCTTGGGTCTTGCCATAGTTTCTATAAATTTTATGTGTTATCAAAATTTTAATTTCTCCTACATCTTTTGGTATATCAACAGCCATTATGCTCCATAATTCTATCCATTTCATTCCCTCTATGCCATCCAATGGTCTATGTAGCTTCCATTGCTTTGTGTGGTATCCTATTTGTATCCCTCTTCTCTAACTTGTTGGGGTAGATCATGTATGGCATAAGGCTTCCCCTTCGAAAGGTATCATGCCCATCATAGCTAGTAGGATGGGGAAGGGCTTGACCGCTAGTTCTCCTATGAGGAAGTGTTTACATGTTGTTTCTGTTCTTTTCCAATAAGCTCTAAAAAGCTCGGGTGCCCAGGTTGGACACTCATAGAGGATCACTATCTACACGAGCATTGTATATAAAAACTTCTTCATCTCTTAGCTGAACAAATATGGAGAGAGGAGAGGAGAAGAGTGGAGATGAGGAGAGAGGGCACAGCTAGAGAGCACACCACAAATGACTAACTTTACACTAGATTTAGTTGAAAATAATGAATATATACAAACCCGTTTAGGGTTAGGGTTTTCATCTCTTTCTTTTTTAGTACTCGATAAGTTAACGCTATGCACATATGATCGCAAATGATGTTGAGATGGTTTCTCAACAACTTCCCTCAAGATCAACATCATGAAGTAGGCCTTCCCTCAAGATGATGATTATGGGGAATGAAGAAGGACTAATCATTACATTCCATCACACCCCTTTAATGGGAATGTCCTTCCTCTGCGTCAAACCAAGAGCTTGTCGGTGTTTCTCAAAAAGCTCTTTTCCAAGTGGTTTGATAAAGATATCTATAGCATTTTCTTTGCTATCACAATGTTGTAATGTGATGTCACCAAGTAACACTCTTTGTCTGATGAAGGGCTCTCTGACCTCAATGTGCTTTGTCCTCGAGTGATATATTAGATCCTTGGTTAATGCTTGAGCCAATTGATTATCACAATATATTGCTGTTGGCTTTTACTCATCAAAGTAATTTATTTTTGACAATAGTCTTTTGAGCCATATAGCCTCACATGCACCTGTTGTGAGTGCCCCCTCTTGCGTATTCACTGTCATAATATCCATGCAACCTTGGATGACTTCATCTGTATTCTATTCCAAATTGTCTTGTACCTCTGATGTATCTCAAGGCTCTCTTGGCTGCAATCCAGTGAGACTGTTTTGGATTTGCCATAAATTGTGCAAGTGAACTTGCTGCATAACAAATATATGGCCTTGTGATAGTCAGATATATAAGAGATCCGATGAGCTACCGATAGTACTTGTCATTGATTGTAGGCTTTTATGGATTTTTTGTAAGTTTCAAAATTTGCTCCATAGGAGTGGCTGCAATCTTGCAATCCACCATATGAAACTTCTTTAGGAGACTATCCACATATTTTTGCTAGATCATGAAGATGTTGTCGGAGTCTCTCTAGAACACAATAATGCATAAGTCCAAGATCTTTCATGTCGAATTCTATAA
Organism: Dipteris shenzhenensis; assembly: GCF_047967505.1. NCBI lineage: Eukaryota > Viridiplantae > Streptophyta > Polypodiopsida > Gleicheniales > Dipteridaceae > Dipteris > Dipteris shenzhenensis. The sequence goes on along the minus strand of NC_141600.1, from coordinate 36,087,783 downwards.
ATAAGTCTTGTTTCAGCTTGTTGATGAAGCTATCGTTGCAACCTGTCACAATTAGGTCATCTACATACAAAAGTGCAATAGTAATGCCTTCCTCTTGAACATTATAGTAGAGAGTATGATCTACATTGGACTTCATGTAGCGCAGATTAGCAAAATACTTGTTGCTTTGCTGTACCAACTTTTGGGTGCTTGCTTTAAGCCATAGACACTTTTCTTGAGATGGCAAACCTGATGCTCTTTCCTTGGTTCAACATGCCATCCTGGTTGCTGCATGTAGACTTCCTCATCTAAGTAACCATTAAGAAAAGCATTCTTGACATCTCGCTGGTACACATTCCATCTGTTGAGTGTCGCTAGTAATATAAAAAATCTCATGGAATCCATCTTTTCTACTAGAGCATAAGTCTCATCATAATCTTGACCATATTACTGTGCAAATCCTTTTACAAGTTTGGCTTTGTATCTTTCAATGCTTCCATTTGGATTGTACTTCACTTTGTAAACTGATTTGTTTGCAATGGCCTTCTTTCCTAGTGGAAGGTCACATAGTTCCCAAGTATTGTTTTTGTACAAAGCTTCCATTTCTTCATTCATATCAATTTGCCATTTTGCCTTGAGGGGAAAGCATATCTAGAGACTAGGAGAACATTGATAGAGTCATAGATATGCATCATTTGGTTGTTAGTTTTGTATCAATAAGTCTTCATGTGAAGCTAGTCTTCCATCATGAGAGGGTAAGAACTCTTTTTTTGTCGTTGAATTTTTCCCAGATGATGTTTTTTTAAAAATATTTTCCCTTTTTTTCCCCACTCCCACACACATGGCCAACTACAAGGGGCACCGGCCAATGCTGATAGGTGGAAGAGACAGCTCGAAGGAATTGCACGATGTGGGTAGCCACCTCAGGCAAATGCCCAACCGTTTGAGTTGCCGCATTCCAAGTTGATGTTAGGTTGGGTTCACACCACGCGGGACGTCCGACTTGCAATCGAGGCGTCTTTCAAGGTGGAACGAACCCATTCATGCAGGAGCTATCCGTGGGGAGAGGAAAAGGTGACTGCCAGTACACCGGTCCAAGAGCTAGTGAAGCGCCAGCAGCACCAATCGAAGGCCTTGGCGGGCTTTGACAGCACCAGGCGGTTGGTGTTGTGAACACCACAGAGCGACGGACGGACTCGTGTGTTGGCGGCCGGTTGGTGTGAACCCAGCCTTAGAATCACTCAAGTAGGAAGGTGAATGTGCATATGGACTCCCATGCTTCCTTTCAAGATTTGAATTTGGAGGGAGGGAGATAACTTGAAAGGAGCAGCAGATCTTCGCGAATTGCTCTTCTCTGCTCTCTAGCCATGAATTCCATCAGGAAAATTCACATCTCCCAAGACGCCTTCGATGCTGTCGTAAAAGAGAACATGGATGACTTCGGCATGGAGCTCGATGACGCTCTAGAGGACGCCATACAGACATTTAAAATGCAAGGAGTTGATCTGAAAGGTCACCTCTGTAAAGATCCCTTCTGCATCAGTGCGTGCGCGCGTGTTTGAGTGAGTAGACCAGATAGGGAGAGGTTTTGGGCTACAAAGATCACATGCAAAGAAATATTGTGCCGCTCTGTTTGCGAATGCTTGAACGCGATCTGGGTTGATGAAACTCAAACTAGAATTTTCTTTCACGCTCTTCGCCCTTCAACAGAGTCGCCACTTTAAAATTCCTCATTTTTTGGTTTCGTATGACGTTCCCACTTTCTTAAGTGCTTCACCACTTAATTCATCGGCAATACAGATTATGCACATTTGCTGAATTTTACAATCGTGTGATTTCCAGGCATCATTACTGATGGTTCCGGAAGTGGGAGCATCACCAACCATCCGGTTGTGAAGGCAATCCAGGAGCTAAAACTCGCTACATCGGGTACTTTGGAGACACTCAGTGAAGGAGGAAGCTCTCTCACCCCTACGGAATTGATAACAGGAGCATTAGGACGGTTATTCAATCTATGCAAAGATGGCGGACCTGAAATTCTGTCTATTGCTGGAAAATATGGAGGAGTAGAGGCTTGCACAACTGCATGGAGCTCCCTTCGATGTAAGGGATTGGAAGCTCAAAATCTTGCCTTCAAGGCTTTGAATGTTCTTATAGGAGGTGAGTTCTGTAAATGCATAAGTAGTAAAAGGCTACTTTGTGCTGTCTTCCATAGAGCAGGAACATGAAGTCCATTTAGCTAGTGCAGAAATCAAAATGATTTGGACTACTAATGCTTTGCTGTACCCCTTTTGCAGAGGTTGAGAATAAGGAAAAATTCAGACATTCTGGTGGACCTGAGATGCTCATGAGTGTATTTATAGACAATGATGAGATGCGTGAGATGAAATTGAATGCTTGTATAATGGTCTCAGTATTCGCAACGGGAGATGAGCTTGCAAAGGAAAGCCTTATGGATCTTCATGTAGAAGAAGCGCTTATTAAGCTTCTGAAAGCGTATGCCAGAGATGAGGCCCTGGTTTTGGCAATCTGTAATGCTTTTCGCTCCTTAGTGGCAGCTGATGATAATCGAGTTATAGCCTCAAAGGTTCTCTCTTAATCGGCATTACTCACTGCTTGACAGCATTGAGTAAGCATATGATTGTTTTTCGAATACTTATTGTGAACATTACAAATAGGAGAGTGATGGAGCGGATCATTATTCTTTAAGTTGGAAGAGAAGGGGAGTAATAGATTGCAAATTGCGCCATGTCTGGTAAAATACAAATTGTTCAAAATGTTTTTCTTTTCGACTTGGTTTACAGGCCTTCAATAATGCGAGGAAATTTGCTGAAAATGGTATGGTGGACGCTATTCTCTCAGCTTGTCATCTGCAAATCTCAACAACAGCTGTTACAGCCCTATGTGGGGCACTGAAGAGTCTGGCAGTCAATGTAATTTGTGGGTTGAGATTCTGCAAGGATTTTACTCTGTTCTAAAAACCTGAGATTCTGTGCTGTATGGAGGTTCCCACCTTAAAGTGGTCTCAAATGGTTGCTTTAATGCATCGTTATATATACTTGCACTTCAGTGCACGTGTAAGCTTACACAGGCATCCTTTCTCTAATTACTTCTGCATTGGCATGCTTCAAATTGTTTACAGGAGGTCATCTGTAAATCTATAGCTGAGCAGCAAGGAATCCGCTTTGTTCTCCAAGTATTGGATGATCTGGCAAAACACAGAAATACAGCTGTGGCAAAAAGTGCATGTTCATTATTGTCACAGGTTGTAACTAACAGATCAGTTTGCTGGTAATTAGCATAACTCGAAGCTAGATACATTGCATGTCAATCATGATCTGCCATTCTTAAAAGTCTAAGCTCCTTAGTTTAAGAGCTGAGATTGGGTGGTCATGAGTTTGTTCTGCTTTGAATAAAAAATTCAAATGACTGAAGCTGTGGTCTCCTGCAGCTAGCTGGGAGTGATGACAACAAGGATGAAATAGTCCATGGAGGAGGTTTGGAGAAGATTGTTTGCCTCATGTCAGTCTATTCTGATGATGCCTCTGTGCTTCAAGAGGTGGAGGTCCTTTTCCAGTGAAACTCATACCTTGTATAATGACCTAATTACCCCATTTATGTCATGCAATGTAATGTGTGGGCTACTAGAAATCTTATGATGTTCCATCCTTCCCTTTTTTTGTGTGCAGACTTTGTCAGTAATTACTGTTCTTTCCTTGCGTTCTCCTCTGAATGCCAATAAAGCTGTTCAAGTAGGTGCTCTTGACATGGTGATAGAGGCTATGGAGGATCATCCTTCAGCAGTGTTTATGCAGAGGCAAGCCTGTCAAATGTTGCGAAATCTAGCAGCTCGGAGCCCTGAAAACAGGCAAGCAATTATCTGCATCAATTGACAAATTGGTAAAGCAAAAAAGAGGCTAGCACATGTTTTTAACTTCACAAAGATGCGAAGGATCGGCTAGCATTATGCACAAATGCACACAATCGTAGCTCGAAAGTCTTGAGGAAACTGTGTCATAATTCAGAACCCTTGTGTGACTGGCACCACGAGAAGGTTTAACGCCTTGGTCATAGAACAATAAGGGTTGCATGTACCTTCTCAAAGATGTTGATTTTCTTGAGAGCCAGAATTTGGTGGGAGGGTATATGGATGGCCTTGCGTATGATACTGCTTGCGCCCCACCCAATGGCTCCAAAAACACACATTTCATGCGAGGCACTGTAATCTTCTGTTGTAGAGTTTTTGAATGTCTAGTAGTGTTTGGTCTCAAAACACTTTCAACATATTTTCTAGGCAGATTTGTGCAGGTTTATAGTGCTTCTGCAGCTAGGATACCCATTTACATATGTGTTTTACTGACAATGCTCTAATTGTATTGCATTTTTGTGTCTATTCTCCAAATAAGCTACATTTGACAGCTGATATACTATTACAGATCTGCTATTTTGGACAAGGGTCTGGAACAACTGATTAGGCGTGCAAAAGAAAATTATGCCGATTGCAAAGAAGCAGCCTCAGCTGCTTTGAGAGATCTTGGATTTGATGATTACAACAGATAAGTTTGCATCCGATTCTGGATTATATCTCCTCCATTTTCTTTATCAATATATATCTAGTTAGCTTGGATAGACTGCTGGCCATTGCAAAATGCAATATTGTTTTAGGTGCCTGCAAACTCTGCTTTGACATCTTTAATTCTTATGTTTATTCCAGCTTTGCCATGATGTTTGTATTTCTTGAACACAACTTTGCATCTGTATGGTATTTTTCCTAAACTTTATTTGGCTAATGATAATTTTTTGTGATGAGGCTTCTGGCCTTACAGCCACCAAAAGTCATCACACATGTATATGAATATTCAATAAAGGTTTACCTTGTGCTAATACCTATTATCCTGTCATGTTACACTTTTTGCAAAGCACGGTAGTGCTTATTGAAAGTCATCACATGTGTTTTGACTGGCATGCATATGCTAGGACATATATACTCTGCTACAATTTATTATGCAGTATGGGGGTTTTAAAAATTCAAACCAAACATAGCGTATAAGTTTTGTTGTAAACAAACTACAGTCACTGTAAGTTTATGAACACTCAAAATCTCTGCATTAGCAATCAGGGTTTCATGCTGTCTATCCTTAATTGTATTTACAAGGTGTTGTTTGGGAATTACATATTGCGAGTGTATTGAAGTTTCTTACTGGACCAGTTATAAAAGTGTTAGACTATCCTTTGGATTTGCTTCACTTGTGCTGCAAGAATTTAATGTTAAAGAGAAGCTTCATGAAGTGAACAGAGTTAAAATTGATACAAAGTCACTGTAAAGAGGAAGGATTTTAAAAGTGGTCGAGACTGCTGACCATGTGTTACATTCAAAGAAACTCTGTTTTTGCAAGCTTTTTCGCAGATTTGATGCTGTTGCAACTTTTGTAGTTTTTGCTTTTATGATAGGTTATATGATTAAGGGCATTTTCCATCTTAAAATAGTAAATATATTTTGTCAGATAAACAAAACAACAGAGGGGAGAGGAAAAACTAAATCCAATCACGAGAAATCTACAAGTAGGTCCCAATATCTTGAACAATACGAGACAAGCAGTAAGGGGAATAAAGCCACCCTCATAACATACTTACTGAATTGAAAAACCATTCCTAAAGCTTGTAGGCTGGAGAGAGTTCTGTAAGCAACAACTTAGCTAACAGCAGCCAAAGAAGTGGCCCAAGAGCCACAGCAAGAGCAGTTGCTCAAGTGACAAGAAACCAAAGAGCAACCAATCCCGAAAGTTGAACAAGGATAGTCGTGGGACTTCACATCACGATTATTTATAACTAGATATGTGGATCCCATGATTGGAAACATGTACCACTAATTTCCCAATTCAATATCATTGATCTTTATGTACTTTCTAGCATAGTTACCAAAAACGGCTGTTTTTGGCTTGGAAACGGAAACACCAAAACGGAAACGGCGTTTTTGGAAGACATGCCATTTCGTAATATCTTTTTTTTTTTTTTTGGGTGGCCCTCTTTTGATTAAACTGTTTTCGCCTTCTTTTGATTAAAAGGTTTTTCGCCGATTCATTGCCTCTTGTCGTCGTTTTTGTTGCCTCTTGTGTTGCTCTCCATCTTGTTGCTTTCCAGCCTCTCCATCTGTCATTTGATTCTTGGGCTTTGGCACCCGTAGCTTGCTCTCCTCTCCATCCCTCCATCTTGCAAGCTAGTAGCTGCTCTCCATCCTCAGCCTTCAGCTCTCCATCCCTTCTTACCTCTCCATCCTCCTTTTGCCTCTCATTCTCCTCTGACTTCTACCTCCATCCTCTTTCGCCTCCTTGTCCTCCTTCTACGTCTCCATCCTTTCTCACCTCTCCATCCTCCCTCTCACCTCTCAATCCTCCCTCTCAAACTTCAGATTGTTATAACTTCAAAGTTAAAAGTTAGAAGTTAGAAGTTAGAAGTTAGAACTTAGTTCATGACACATGTTGATTGTTGAAGCATTATTCATGGATAATGGATGATACTAGATGATCAATCATCATAGGAATTTAAAATCATAGAAGCATGCATGATGCTTTTAGTGTAGATAATTGTATTATGTATAATTTGCACTCTATTGATAATTGTATTATGTTTTTTATACATAAATTGTACCATATTGTCGTTTCTTTCGTTTTTGTTTTTGCGAGGGTCGAAAACTTCGTTTCCTCGGTTTTTCCCATTTTCGTTTCAGTTGGCAACTATGCTTTCTAGTTTCCTTTTCCATGGAAGCTTTGATGTCTGTCACTGGTTGAGTGCATTCGATGTTTTCTTCAGAAAGTAAATCCATGTCTTTGAATAATTTTCAATCAGGGTGATGAAAAGCAAAGCTTTGTTCAAGGTTAAAGTTAAGGCATATCTTTAAATATTTGAATGGTTAATTTAGAGCATGTCAGTGCTCTTGCATGATGAAATGGTAAAAGGTTGACAACACTTCTTTCCCATGCACATCTTTCCATGCAACAAGATTCAAATATATCATTTTGGAAGTATATCTATGGAAGGCCTTGAACCATGTTTGTTTTCTCGAGTGAAACCAAGCTTTTGAAATTGAGGTGTCAAAAGCTCTTGTGCCATAGTGTACTTAAGTAAGCATCATTACTTTGATGAGAAGTTGTAGGCATGGATGAAGAAAATATAAATGTTCTTCTGACTCTTGCACATTTTGCAATAATCTTGTTTGGACCATATAATTTTTAGAATGTGCAACCAAACTTGTTGAATACTAGTTCCATGTCTCTTTGAGTCAATAAATCATGTCTCTTTCAATTATTTTAATACTAATTAAATATCTAGTCATTTAATCAACTTATAAGAGGCTTTCAGTGTTGGAACAAAGAAAGGATCTCTTATGCTTATGCAATTTGCCTTAATCATTGTGAAGTGGAACATTATTCATTCCTTTAATCTTATGTGGAGTATGGTTGCCTATGATTAGATTTCCTTTTGCATTTTGTTAGGTTGTATTTTTGGAAAACATTCTTGTTATTGAGCAATAAGAAATGGATGTTGAACCTTGTAGTCTTGGGGTTGGCTTTGGTTTTACTCATTGGCAACATTGATAGACCTGTCTTTGACCTTGATGTCAATGCTATTGTTGAATTATGCTTGTATTATGTTCTCCATCAACAAAGTTTGTTTCTCCATTCAGGTTTCCGATGGCTTGGAATGCCAAAATGTAGCTACCTATAGTTATTAAAAGAGTGTGGGATTGATAACCTCCTGTAGTGACGTTACCTCTACCTTTAGGATTCAATATCCCCCTCTAATTGAATGGACCATGATGTCGATGTGTTGGAGATGATGATCACTTGGTAGTGTTTGCCAAGGATATTTGAATGGTTTCCTTTAGCATTGTGTCTTCTAGCATTGTTGTAATTTACTTTGGAAATCTTTACCTCTAGAAGCGGATACTTGCTCATGATTTTTTGAATTTGCAAGGGACCTTCTTTGCATCTACTCTTGCATAAGAATGCTAGACATGATTGCATTGCTTGCGACCATAGTTGCCACAAATCTAGTAATTGTTTTGGATTGTTGGCCAAGGATATTTGAATAGTTTCCTTTGGCATTGTGTCTTCCAGTATCGTTCTAATTTTCTTTGGAAATCTTTACCTCTAGAAGAGAATGCTTGCTCATGATCTTTTGATTTGTAGGGGAACTTCTCCACATCTACTCTTGCATAAGAATGCCGCAAATGATTTGAAACGTCCTTAAGCATAACTTGTGACCATGGTTGTCACAAATTGCTCATAATATTTGCCAAGACTGTTGAATGCAATCTAAATTAGGCCTTCATTCTTTGTTTTCTAGGAAATTTATGGTGATTGGATTGCAATTTGGACCTCTTTCAGAGGATAACTTTGTTGTATTTTTTATTTGATTTTCAAGCACTATGATCCTAGACATGTTCTTTAGATTGAATCTATTCTCTAATGCTTCCCATGTAATAACTTCTCCCTTATGATTGGGATCATGGTGTCCTTGACATTGAATTGAGTGTCCATTCATCCCAAGAGTTCTTTAACTTCATCTATCGTCAATGTTATTGTTAATGTCAATTCTAGGGCTTTAAGTCTTTTCTCTTCTTTATTGATAGTGTCCATGGTTTCTTTTTACCTGGAGAATCTTTACCGATTTGGACTTCCAACTTCCATAGTTGTCATCCAATTTGATGTTCTTGCCTAATTTTGATTTTTTATCATTTTTGTGATTTTGATGTTGAAATGTGTACTTAAATCTTTTTAGGCTTTGAAGATGGGAGATGTACCTATGAAGGAATAAATGAATTAGCATCCAGTCACTTATAACATTGAGTTTGTACCATAACATATATTGCTGTTTACACTACATTTTTAGGAGTTGTAAAAAAAACCTATCTTAGCATACCTTTTAATGATAAATGCATTAAAAATAGGCCAATTTTTGTAGTGGCTAAACATATTGTGTTAACTACAAAATCATCATCCGTGGGCCAACAACGAGTTCAAAAACTACTTGTCAAGGTAAAGAAAAAGAAAAAGCAAGGTGTGGAAGCCTCGGAAAATATTTGATTGAGAAAGCCGCCTTGGAAAAGATTTGGCTATACTAGAAGACATGCCATCATGCCATTCCATATGCATAGGTTGGTGTGAGAATTCTTCTAAAAAATGATATAAGATGGACAATCAAAGCATTGGAGACTTTCCAAAAGCCATCTAAGAAGATGACGGTTGACATTTTGGAGAATGTATTATATGAGCCATTCATCCTAAGAGTGTAGCTAGATGGTTAAGGATATGGATTTTGTCAAAAGGAAGTGCAATGAGTAGTATGTAGGTTTGCTCTCTATCAACCACACTAAGCAGGTTGTACACATTTTTCGGGATCAAAGTTTTCAAGAATTTATTCATTGTACTTAAAGGGTATTTTGAATACATGTTTTTAAAAGTATGTCATCATTTATCTACACTATTATAAGAGGTCTTATTAGAAAGGTTTTTAAAAATTTCCTTGAAAATTCACCCTCAACTTCTTGTAAAAGAGGTTTTCTTTTTAAATTATTTTGTTTGAAGGCAAGAGGATAAAATTTTAATTCAAATGAATCATTTACCTCATTGCAAGAAGAAGTAAACTATCAAGTTAGGTTCTTCTCCTTTGATTGCAACTTTGCTAGTGTCAGAACCAAAATGTCATATACTAAGAAGGGTTACCTTTTCTATCTCTTATTTTGATAGCTTTTGTTAATAATATTCCATGTAAATCTGTTTTAAAAAATATGTATAATTCAACAATGACATAGAAACACTACTATATACTTGTGCAGGTAAGTTCAACCACGGAGTTGAGAAAGAAAGAAAAAACAAAAAGGCCAAGGAGCAAGTCACAAAGCAAATTATACAAAAGATGCAAGGATGCAATGGAATTATTGTGTTTGGAACATGAATCGATATGGATAATCCCTTCATGGCCTTGCTAGAACTATGGGGGACTGAATCAAAAGATGAGGATATTGAAGTGTGTCCCCAATCCTTGAATCTTTGAAGACAAACTCAATGCTACTGACAAGACACGGAGCACCCAAGAAGATGCTCTTTTGTTAAGGTAAGAGGGAAGAAGGGGAAGACCTAGATTGAAAAGGTAGTGTTACAAGAGGTGAATGGGCAAGAAGAAAGAGATAGAAGGAGACTATCAAGAGGATTTAATTTGTCACCTAATCCGATTCCTATGCACTTCAGGAAGAAGAAAAATAAAGTTGGTTAATCCATGGTTGACAATCCTCATTTTCTGTAGTGAGAATGTGTAGGGGTTTGCCAATGATGTCAAATCTTTATAATCTAGACAAAGATGGCATTTTGTTCTTTGCTTCTCATAAAGAGGGGAAGAGCCTTTTGAATTTTTTTGTTTGATTACCTCATTTGGACTCAACGTCGTTGGGACGGCAGACTTAAGACACAAGAATTTGAGCTATGAGATCTATTCTCTGAAGTCCCTCAACTCAATCATGAAGAGGACTCTTTTATGGGATGCATGTTTCCCTTTGAGAGACACCATCTTGAAGGAGGATTTCAATATGGTGTAGGCACAATCTAATAGATGTGATGGATGAAATTGAAGGGGTAGACACACCTCATAGATCTTTCAAAACGAACTTCACCTCTTGCAACATTGGGTTTGTTCTAGAGGAGATCCATAAAATTTAGGTCCTATTTGTCTAAATTCTAAGTGGCGAGGCTCTTGGTTGTCATTACAAGTCCCTTTTATCTCTTCTGTTTTCATATTACGATCGAATTCTCATGACATTTGGATAGAGGCATGGGACAAGCTAGGAAATCATTGTTTAATCTAACCTGTTTCTCTTCCAATCACCTTAAGCTCCAAGTTAATATTAGAAGACTGTGGGTAGTGCCTTTGGAGAGACAGCTTCATCTTCAAACAGATGGATAAGAGGTATCTATAGGATTTGGAATTTTCTCAAGGCACTAAGGGAAAGAGTTGTTGCTACTAGAGCTAAGAGGAGGCACAACACCCACAAGACATGGAGGAGAAGTTGAAGAGGTCCAAGGGATAACTTAGTTGAGGTAGATCAAGCCTAGAACTATCAAAGAGCTCAGAAACGAGGACATGGGCAAGACTCAACAACAAATTATTTATCTTAGACACTAGCTAGCAAGATTGATAGCGCTAATGAGTGCATATTCAGTCCATAAAAAAGAAAGTAATTCAAAGTCCATTCCTAGGTTGTTGTGGGAAGATAGAATTATAGCCAATTTGATAAGTAGTGCACTCACACTTTAAGAAGTCCTCATATCCACAAAGAAACTTATTTGCTGAACAGACATGCAAACTTATTACCAGAGAGACATGCAATGGTAATAGTACCAAAATGGCCTCCTCCTTTAATTACATGCTCATGGATAAAGATCTACCATATGAGGAGCTCAAGAAGATAGCATACCTCATGGCTAAGGGTGAAACCCGGGGGAAAGATGGGGAATTTTATCTATGATTTTGGGACCCAAACTATTAGAGTTGTTAGAGGAATCAGTGAGCAAGGCCATTGAGACATGGAAGGAGGGGCTTGTTAAAATTTGCTCCAAAATGCCAAGAATAAAATAAAGGTGAACATGTTGACATCAAAATCTTTTCAACTCAGAAGGTCCATCTGTTAAGGTTGTCCTCACTCCTCCCTTTTAGTTTGTAATAACTATAGATGCATTTGGATGGCTTATATAGGATAAAACACAGAGGGGTCAGATCAATAACATTTATCAAGAAATGGTAAGCAAGTGGTATGTCAACAATTTGCAGTCTCACCCCTCATAATGATGAGATAATGGTCAACAGATTTCCTCAACACATTCTTCTTAGCCTCAACACCCAAAATTAACCCTTGAGGGGGTCACTAAGCAATATGTAAGACAACACATCCAATCAACTGAAGAGGTTTTATATTTTTATGAGTTATATGAAATATACATGTGTAAGGGGTTTTTTAATTCAAAAAGTGAAAAGTTCTATGCATAAGGGATACTTTCATCATCTCAAAATTTACAAAAGGGGTGTATATAGGTTATAAAGATCCTTAGGTAGGGGTTTTTTTAATACCCCTTGATTGCATGTGCTATACATTGTGATTTTTACATCGTGACCCCCTTGGGAGTTACCACAACAAAACTAGAGTCTATGGACTTACGGTGCCCCCTATAGCGGTTATTGGTAATGGTTATAATCTTTTGCTTAGAAGGCATGCTTGCCATGCTACTAAAATTTACTTTTTCCACTTCCTACAAGGCCAACTTATTAAAATCTCGAGGAGCTAAGGGATTGCAAAAAGTATAAGAAACCATGAATGAATGAAGTATGCAGAAAAAAGAAAGCATGAATGAGGTATGTTCTCTTTGATTGTGAAAAAGGATGCTTGCAAATGTAGTGAGTTTAATTAGAAGTGAGTTTAGGTTACCCTTCCATAATTTCATGCTCATTGCCAGCTCATTGCCTCTTAAACTCATGGGTCCATCCTTTGCCAATATTTTTTGCTAGCAATAATTTCTCTTGAAGCATGAGATTGTCCATCAAGCTATCAACAAAGGCCCATTGTAGCTTCAACTTGAGAATGGCCTCTAAATATGGGATCTTCCATAGTCAGGAAACCAACATACATTCATCCTCACCATGGTCCAATATAAGGAGGGCAGTTTGAATAAGGCCTTGTTGTATGACCTTATATGAGGGATTTCACAAAATTCTATCCCGACTTCATATTTTAGTCTACCTGATAGAATCAAGTAGAAACATGACACATTAGACATGAGTGTTTTAAGTGTTTTAAAAATAAGATACGTAAGGAACAATCGATTCTATGAATTTCTCTTTGTTTTACTTGATGATGCTTAAGTTCTCTTTGTAAGCATCATGTGTTGTACCTAAATAGAATAGTTTTCTCAGAGTCTTTGAATGGCAAGTATAGCAAGGTAGAAACCTAGAGGGTCCGTGTGTTGATTAGAGTTCACAAAGCATAGGATTTGAGCGTTTTTTAGCTTCATTTGTTTGCCTTTTTTTGTTTTGTATTGTGATGCATATTCGGCCAAGAAAAGATCATCTAATACTGGTTGGCACTTTGAATACTTTTGGATGGTGTCTTTAAAGATAACATTTGTATCATGGTCATCCAAGACTTGTGAAACTGATTTGGATTGTAGTAACAATGTTTTATCTTCTTCATAATTAGCGTTGATAAATGTAAACTGACATGAGAAGCTTGTCAAGGGGAGTAATAGTGCCATATAGGTAGCTTGTTGTGAGCTTACTGCTTGAGTGTTTATGAGAGTATTTCATTGTACATGGTGCACCATCAAAAGAATACTCACAACTAGGGTTATTTAAGGATGCTTTTTGTGAGGAATTGCTTTCCCAAACTTATTCTTCAGCCAAAAAAGAACATACTCTGACTTCGCTGAGAAGAGATACCAAACAATTACAAAATGGGAACCAACTAATGAAGATAGAATATTTGGAACACATATAGAAAATCTATTCTTCAAAATAGTGAAGATAATGATCTCTAAGATTCTATCTTCTACTTGGGTGAGACTACAAAAGGGCAAGCTATAAGGCCAACAACACCACACAAAGGATATTTGAGATGATACAAATATCAAGAAGTTGCTCAAATCAAAGATTGGATATAAGGATTCCGATGCACTATGCACATAAAAAAATTACAAAGGCAAGTTGGAAAAAATGTTTTTTTAGTGATCCAGCAGCTTGGAATTACAACATTCTTTGTGACATTCTCATGTGGTGAGATACAATGGTCTGCAAGTTTGGTCGAGTGTTTGAAAACACTCAACCTTGATATCAAACAATGTGATAATGAGGGTGAGGGATCATACTTGTGGCATCTCTTTCGATTTGATCCTATTACTATGGCCATATACTATGTGCACTAATTCAATGCAATCAAATAAGAACTAAAAAGAGATGACATAACTACTGGTAGGCTCTCCAAATTCTTCTTCATCTCATTGAGTTTCAGCATAGAGGCAGACAACATGACCATGGTCTTCTTTATATCAAAGATGCTCCTACTCTTCTAACTTCAAACATACCAAGCATAATCATGTTTATTGACAAATACATGGAAGAAATCACAAAGAAAATTCAATTATAACTTCCCCAAGTAGCCAATACATGAAACATGCATCTTAAAGCCAATTGGTTCGGACCTTGAGGAGAGGAATTCAAAACAATCAACTGCCGACAAAGACAATCAACAAATGACTGCATGATCTTGGGTGAGGCACAATGACTTCATTTGCCGAGTGGTTGATATCTCTTAAGACAACAAATCCCCCATACATCCAAGCACTAAGATACTCTATTAGCACGCCAACAGTCTTCATGAAGAGACAACCAAAGGACATCTACACTAACAATTTCAACCCAAGGTTATCTTGTCTCTAGGATGACACATTGATATCCATTTTATCATGAACCCACATGCTGTAGAGCTACACATTGTACTTCTTATATTGCAAAAGGAGAGACAAAAATGAGCAAAGCAACGAAAGAATCCTTTGACTACTCTATCAAAAATAACTTCAACACATTTGAGCGCGGTTACAAAAGCTTGAGTCATTATATGCTATGATGCATATAGTCCATGTAGTGGTGTATCCACTTTGGAAGCTTCAACAAGATCATCTTCATTTGTTCCTGGACTTCTTGGAATTCCTTATCTTGGATTGTTTGTAGATTAAGAATATCATTATGGACTGCTTAGAGGTTAATGATATGTTAAACCCAGGCATTGTTGAGAATTATGCTATTCTCAAAATATAGTGGTGTTTGAATTAGATTGCAC